>NC_052108.1:3803238-3843254 GCF_012273895.1 Zerene cesonia
AGGGGGTGAGGTGGGGGCGGCGGCTCGGGTGTCGCGGTCCATAGTGCGCGCGGCACCTCCGCGGTGACGGGGTCAAGGTTCCACTGGCGCCTACCTGACGTCCAGACTTTTCTAACTAGGACGGCGCGCCGATTGCCGGGATTTATCGATTTCACGCGAAAAATGTAAATAAAGTTTAAAAGCTAAGTGATCATACATTATACCCACCTACTTGTGTTGATATAAACTTTTATACCGCGCAGACGCTATTGTATAATCTGTATACAAATCAATTTGTATGTCTAGACTGTGGATGGAAGTATTACGTATTTTTATATTTTAACATGACTAACATTCGACAGCTCGAAATAGATTCAACGTTTCGGGCCCTGAAATTTTGTATAAGTACATGAAAACGCGCGCACACAGCGAGATGGGAGGCTCAGTTTAGGTGTGAAGGTCAATGACCGATAAGGTTTGCGTTACGTCGACCTCTTTTTCTCCTCACCTCCGCACTATCGCCAAGCGACCTATTAACAAAACATGTTGCCAAATGCCTCGATCTGCAAATAGCAGAACGTCGATTTAGCAACGAACTTCGTCAGAAGTAGTCTAATTGCTGTTGGTACCCTCGTTTATAGTTTAAACGGAATTATACTAGCGACAATAAAAGTTTTCTAATACAAATAAATTTGTGTCATACATAAAATTTAACAAACTTTTTATTAGAAAACATGTCTACAGAAAGTGAAAAGATTTTACATTTACAAATCCCCCGCTAAATACGTGTGCACCCAAATAAAGATTTCAATTGGCGGTTTAACATTGTTGATACGTTGTAGTTTTGGCGCAAGGGGGAGCCTATCGCACGGACGTAAGGTGCACCTTATCGCACCATTGTTCGCCGACGGATTTATAACTTCCCCTTGCCCTCAATAAGGGCCCGTGACCTGCCACCTACTCCTAAACAATACAAATAACCGTTCCATTTGTTTATTTCACCACCAATTTAGAATCGATGGCAAATAAATCATTCGTGTTTGGATGTTCTAGTCGACTTTAAATAAATCTCATTTGACGTCTTTATACACAGAAAAGAAAGCGCCTGCAGTTATTTTATAGCAAATTAATCAATGTGATAAAATAAGCACAATAAGTATTTTATGAAACATATATTGCTATTCGCAGTGTTACATCTAAAACAGCTTCACAAAGTAAATTACAAGATTTACATACCTTTGTTACGGTGACGTCGGATGAAAAATTTAGCCGATCATTGTCCCAAATTCGGTCGCCTAGCGCGCAATGTTGTAGTGTTGCCAAAGCTGAAAAATTACCAAAAGAAAAGTAAATAATTGTCGCTATAAATGATGACGATAAAAATGCTAATTAATGAACATTACATTGGGAATAAATAAAGTGATGTTTTCCCAAGAGTTGAGACAATCAGTGAGAAGTGTCACGACATCGGTATCGCGGTGAGAACAACAATTCAGCTGTGGAATATAACCATAGCTTTTGTTTATTTTTATTATGTATAACTATTTCATTATGTGATCTGGGTGTTTTATACATTTTTTTAACACACAATTCCCAGAAATATTTGACCATAACCATAGAAATATTCAAGTTACACGTAGTAAAATTTAAGTAATGGGATCACGAGATAATTTGATCTTGGGCATCATTCAACAAACTATTAAAATATACAGTCGAAAGAAGCATTTTATATAAAATGAAATAAAGTGAAAACCAACACAATAAAAGAATATTGATCATAATAAATAAAGTCCCATAGTCAAGCTCACAATCGTAAAACATTAGACGTGGAACATACATTTTGCTAGTGAAGGTTGTGAAGGCGTTATCTATCAGCGTGTGATGTCACAAAGCGAAGACAGCCGCCGTGATGTAGGCACTAGGCAGTAGGTACCTAGGAGAGGAATGCGGCGCGGCGTGCTAGCCGAGTAACGGTCCGCTGCGATACCTCTTGACGTTCCCAGGCTCAGCCGTGCCGATCGCCGGCCCGAGATAAGCTCCGCTCCTATACGAAACCCAATAAGCCGTTTCCTTGAAGCACTCACAACAGTACCGCTCCCGTCAAAAAAATGACCAAAACCGAACAAAAAACGGCCGTGAATAAGGCGGGAGCGCGAAATAAGAATGACCCCGGTTCTGGGAAGGCTCGGCGCCGGTGCAGTCTTTACAACCTTTATAATGATCGCTTTTTGTAAAGCGACCCTTAATGGCTTATCGTGGGGCTGAGAACTGGCGTAGTGAGACGTGCGAAACAGCCTCGTCTCGCTGTCTCACCCACCTACGTGTACTTTCTTTAACGGATAACGTTTTACAATGCGGTTTGTGCCGGGCCGTTTGTGTATTGCGAATGTTCGCGACAATCGGCATATAGATCGGTCGAATAGTTTGTAATGGTTAATTTTGGAGTCGTGCGTCGAGTAGGACATATCCCTCGGTGAGAGGAAGTGGCGAAGGAAATGCTTATGAAACGTGCGCCCACGCCGACGGCTGCAGCGGAAGCGGAGGCGCTCCGCTCATAGTTTGGCGGTTGTAGGCGTCACAACCGAACCGTCCCATATTCATGTGATGTGGGCTTAAATTAAACGTTATAGAATGAGCAAATATCATGGAGTAGGAACAGATCTGGGGTACGCTGTGGGTGACAGCCGACGTCATTATTAGCCATGAGTCAATGATCTAACTTCTAACGCATGCTTCTGACGTCGACGATACCTGACTCATGGTATGCTTACATCTGTGCAAAATTTTTTTGTTTCTTAATTGCCAATAGATAAACGAAGAGTTTTCGCTGATTGTTATATGTGACTGTTTTTGTATCTGTTGAATGTTAAACACTGTACCTAAGAATTGATTAAGCTTAAGATAACAGGTAGTAATTTAATACTTTTAATATTCTAAAATGACCAAGGAAACCGAATTTTTGTTACATTACACCCACAAAGTAAAGGAGATTATAATATATATTACAAAAATGGCATAATTTTTCAAATGTCATAAAAGTCTATTGAATTATGACATCGTTAATTGATTGATGTTATTTTAAAATAGGAATGAGGGTGAGCGTAGACGAGGGCAATGAACAGACAGGGGTGATGTTGGAGTAAAGCAAAACTAGAGCGTTGAGAGTGCGAGCAGGACGCACGACGTCACGCTCTGTGACGTACGTCCTGTCGATAACGCGCCACCATAACTACACATCTCATTGTTTCAATTTATTGCCTACGCATGAGAAACGATTCTTATCGTCTCCATACTACAATATCTTATGATCACTGATGACATATTTTTGCCGCTTCTACTATCTATAAAAATTGGAGGTAGATTGCAAATTCATAAATTCCGAATGGTCGTTTATCATTCGGTATTGGAATTTCACATTTAAACGTCGGCAGTTTCCAACATAAGCGATAAATAATATTTCTAATCTTACATTATTTCCTGTAATATTCCATGAATATGGGAAATAAATTCACTATGTAACTCACTTTGCACACAATATTCACATTGGAACGGATATGGCAGAACTGAACTGTACGTCAATGACACTTGTTCTAGCACTTAGCACGAAGTCCGGCCTGAACTAGTGGTGTTCACTAAACAGCGCGATAATTCAAAAAGAAGTCAGAGGTTACGATGTTATCGATGGAGACATGAATATTCGAAGACGCGAGGGTCACGAGTGAGCGGTCTGTGTAGCATCGCGCCGCGGCGTGAATGGAACGACCGACATTTTATGAATCGAGAGCCGTCGCTCATTGACCTGAGCGATAGACCAGCGAGCGGGGAGCGCGCGTAGCCGGGGCTGCTCGCTGTCCAGGGCTGCGGGCCCGCGCTCCAGCACCGACGGAAGTGACGTTCCCGCAGAACATGGCGGCGCGCGCGCAGGAATTGCGCAGCTTACCTATCGGGACGTCTCTGCGCCAGCCGCGGTAGCTCGCTCGAGCGCTACCGCCGACCGCCTGCCCGTCTTGCCACTTTGCGATCGAAACGCGCCCGCATGCGCCGATACCCGTATCCACAAAAGTGCGCGCGATCACTAACTTGCGAATAAATTGTTCGCACTGTTATCTAAAAATATTCGTGTGCGACGAAGAGCGGTCGGAAGTCACAGGGAGAACCGACGTGGAGCGGCACACGCGAACTGCTTCCCCGTCGCGGGGAGACTGAAGAGGGCAGGCCGCGCCGGCGCCGGCGGAGGCTAAGCCGCACGCGCACTCTGCTGTCCGTCCCGCTCGGTCGGCGCGCGTGCGCGGTGGTGCGAGCGAGACGGCAGAGCCTCATTATCACAGTGCCGACTCGTGAACACCAATAAACCGAGGAGTAGGGACAAAATATTCGACCTTCACTTTACGTGCACGCACACATGCGCGTTCAGATCGCGACGCATGCGCACACACGCGCGTTTAGCCTCGCAAATTGCTTGCTCGTCGTCGCCGCAGCGCTCAGACTGCGCTGTTGTGCTACACTTGACAACTTTTCCAGAAAATTGACATGCATCATACTCGTGAACAAACGTACCCACGCCTCCAGGGGCCACCCCACGGCCGGGCCTGTGGCCGAGCGGGGATTGTGAGCATGCACTTCACACATACCTCATGTTGCCGTCGTGCCACACACGAGAACACGATTTATCACCAAATTGGTGAAAGAATGCTAAAATTACACAATGAATTGCAAATCTTCGTTTGCTGAGTATCTACTGACAAATAAATACAACTGATTAAAACAACCATAAACGTTGTATAAATAAATTGAACACATTTCAATGGTTTTAAAACGTACGTTTAAATGTACTTGTATATTTAATTTTGTATTAATTTTTAATTGTAATTGATCAGTATTTAATACACTACCCATTATCCTGTTTGTCATTATTCAAAGTTATATATCAATCTTTTAGACAAAGAAATTAATTTTCGGTTATGCTTTATCACAATAATCAAATGCAATTTATTAAAACGGTGATAAATCCAAGTGTAGAACTAAAGTACAAAGTATGTTTTATAAAGTATGTTAAAAAGAATCTTATCACAATGCAATAAAACACAAATTCATATTTCATCCAGCCTGGCCAAGTGACTAGCAGTTAATTTTGTTTTAAAATAACAAAAGATTTATAAAAATACTCTTCAATAATAATTGGTACTATTTAAGATGTATAAAATCGTAAATAAAATGTTATTTTGTAATAAATAACTATAACTAAATATAATAAGGTGGTTGGTTACAACTTGATCTGTTTTGTGATGACTTTAAGCTGTTGCAAAAAGGTTTTTCTACCTACCTTCCTGTAACTTTTACAATTATTTTATTTCTTTAATGTAAAGTTTGCGTAATGAAGAAAACTGTAAATGTAGTTAAAAAACACAAAACTACACAGATTTTATGTATTGACCAATAAGGGATCTTGTACTATTTTCAGACATTTTTATAAATTTGTTGCTGCCTTTAATTTCTGATATATCATAGTAATTTAACATAAACGAATTTTTATGAAACCTAGTGATTACATATTATTTTTGATAATGCTTTAATTTAAAGTGATGTCATAAATAGACCAGTCCACACAATAAGTACCAAATAGTTAGTTTAATGTGTAAACATTGAACTAAGTTTTAATTTCATTTACATTTTTCAAATCTGAATATTAAAAATAAGTTATTAACATTTGAATAACTAAAAAGCAAATTCAATCATTATATTTTACCATAAGAATATTTTTCTATATGTACAAATATTTTATTTAAAATTATATTCATTTGTTTTATAAAAATATACTTAATTTTAAAATTAAGTTATTGCTATTGTTACCTATATAAAATGTTTTTTAAACCATTTTTAAAAGACTGACTGTTACAACCATGAAGGTGGATGAAGTTTTATATATGGTGTTAATTCTAAATGTTTAAATATTATTCTTTGAATTTATAGTTATTTTATTAAAGAAAATATCTTATTATAATTAAAAAATCATTGAAATAACATCCACCGCTTTGTATAGTTACATAAATTTACCGTGAAACAAATTATAACCATTTCAGCTGTATTTTCCACAAAAATTTAAAAAATGCTCCGTATTTTTTTATCGAATTCGTTAATAAATAAAGCAATATTTAGTAATTAAAAGAAAAAAGCTTTAAAAAAATATTTCAAATACAAAAACGAGGGTACTTTGAACAATTTGTTCGAGTTTTCATGTATTCTCAGCATGGTGTGTGCAAAATGTGTATTTTTTAATGAAAATATAATATAATGTAAAGTTTTTTTATTAAATCTGATAGGCGCTGAGTTGTAGAGAGGATTTCTGGGTAAAAAGTGCGCGAAAAGTGTGCGCCTATGTTGCCACACGCAGCGGTTTCGGTGCGTTTGGGCAAATTTGCCGACCACCGTCCTACAAACGCTATAGACATTTAAATACTTTCTATAATACCAATTTTGATACATTTATGAAAATACTAATACTAAACAAATTAAAAATAAGTCATATTCGACATTTATAAATGAAGATTTATATTTTTTCAAATATTGCATAGGTACATGGCAACAAAAATGTTCAAAGAAAAAAATACAAATAATTAATTTATAACAACAATAAGAATAGAAAGCCGTCATTCAACCAGTTTGCAAAGAAATGATGCGACAAAATTTTTAAATAATACTCAATAAAAATATAAAAAATAAATAAATAAAAAAATTGGGGCGTGTAGGTATATTGCGTTGGAATCCGGTATTGTTATCAGCAAATAGGGCAGTGCCTATCTTATCTTGGTCTCCCACTTTAACTCATAGATAACTCACTTCTTTCGATATACAATTCATGTAAATTGTCAAATAATATTAAGAAACATTTTTTTTCACGGTATGCACATTTTCTTCTAAGAATTGTGACAAATTTTTAAACTATGTCTTCATTCATACCTACCACAGATTCAACAAAGTATTGGTGTGGGTTTTTTTATTATTTAACACAATTTTTTTGTCAAAATGTCAATTAAATTTTGGTCAATTATTTCTATTCTAATAATCGGAGTATCATTAGAGTCTATAACCACTAATAACTGAATGAGATTTTAGATTATATACATATTTATTTATGTAATATATTTTTAAATATAAATTATATTATGTACATTGTAGAAACCAAATCTATTTCATATTCATCAGATATTTTTAACAAGTTACTTATAATAAGGTAAATATACAAAATTAGCAATCATTTTTTTTATACCCAGTCTTGTAGAAGCGTTTCATTTAAATTTTGAAATAAAGCATATTTCAAAAAATATTTTGTTAAGTAAAATCGAAATCGTCTGGATTTTCATACATTATTTTGTAATTTCAATATCTAAACTATCAAAAAAAATAAATAAACAAAACTATTTAAATAAAAATCTCATAACAGTGTCCAAATTCATTTGTCTGGTAACACAGTAACTGTCAAAGAAACCGTTTCGTTTGAATTTTCGCGCTGAGAATTCTCGTGTACCTCGCAATAATTAATAACCTCAATAATGAATACCTACACATAAAATGAAATCTTTAGATATAATGTACTTTTCTTATTATCTACATATTTCGAAACCGTTGCTCACTTCCGATCGACACAAAACAAACACTTCCCCATAACTGATAATGCGAAGTCGTTAACATAATGTTATTCGAAAGGGGCAATAGACACATTTTAGGAGATAATAAATCATGAGTACCTTCTCATTCATTTCCGGCTCACATGTGCGCGGGGCGTGCACGTGGTCGCGGAATCCAGCGTCTTGTCATTTGGGTTTCTCATGTAATTAACGGGAATAGGCACATTAGGAGGGATCCGTGCCGCGCGCTGCGCTCGTCCTCTCCCAAGCGTGACGTCCGGCCAGGGTCACTGAACGCAGGGCCGATCGCTTTCTTGTGCCCGACAAACGACCCTTCCAGATGTCATTCACATGTCCCATCGAAACACGTAAACTCACAAACCACCGCTCGTCCGATTTTCACATCGGGCATCTCAATTAGTAAAATGAATGTGGAGCCGCTCCGCGCATACACATCAGCGCTCACAGATTGATCGCACCAATGTATCACACGTGCAGGCCGTGCTAGCGGCCCTTCTATTTGTAAACCGGCGCCGAGGGCCGCACATTCCGATCGTGCCTCGTGCCCTGCGCGCCACCAGGCCGCTCTGCGACCCTATCTTACGCCCGTGCCCGGCTTACATTACCACCCATCCCCAAGCACCACCGCGTGCTGTCTAACAAACGGAGCAGTGTAACCCTCGCGACTGCATTCCACCGTCTAATGCACTGTGGAGCAAACGTTCGACTCGCCTCTCGAGTTCTATTAAAGGCAATGCCACTGTAACTGTCAAAAGTACGATATTGTAGAGAAGATCTTGTCAAATTCCTTAGCCCTAATACGGAAAGGCTAGTAACCCTATACGATATAGAGCGCAGGTAATTTTAACTTGTTATTGGACGTTCAACTTTACTAATTTTAGCAATTATTGTAATGTTCTTGACTACGGTAAGTAGGTAAGATCGCTTATTCTTTTCCAAAAGTGATAATGTATAATATTAATTATTATGTAATATTACTATTAGCGATTAGGAGACCTTTTACGTTCCTTTTTGACTAAATTCATGTACTATGGATACCTTCCTGTTTGTATATAAATTGATAAATAATAAAATGGACTGACCTCAATAATTAAGCATATCTAAATTCTAAAATACTTAATTGAGGATATCCATACTAATATAATAATATAAAATATAACGCGGAAGATTTGTTTAAACGCGATGATCTCAAGAACTGCGGGCTGATTTCAAAAATTCTTTCACCGTTTAATTTGTACGTGGTCCCTAAGTGAGGCTATATAAGTACCACAGGCAAAGCCGGGGCAAACTGCTAGTTTACATAAAAACACATAATTTCTATATTGCTATGCTTCTATGCTTACATATTAACACAAACATTCAAAAGTCCCTATTAGAGCTAAGAAATGACACTTAGAACAAACAATTTTAAAGTATACTGTTTTATCTCTTTGAAACCATTGTGAGACATCTTAGGATGATAGGAAGTAAAACTAGAGAATGTGTCAACAGCACCCAAAATCAACGTACGGGCGGTCTAAGTTTAAAATAATTCAGTATTTATATACTGAACGTCGACATTATAGTCGAATATAATTCTTTTCTACAAAAAAGGTCATACACGACCATGGGGGGAGGTGCCAGCCAAATTCTAAAATGGATACAATTGACAACAATTTCCTATAAAACAATCAAAGATAATATCACGTCAGTCAGTTGTAAACCCTTTTATTTTTGTAATACTAATTAAGT
Source organism: Zerene cesonia (assembly GCF_012273895.1). Lineage (NCBI taxonomy): Eukaryota > Metazoa > Arthropoda > Insecta > Lepidoptera > Pieridae > Zerene > Zerene cesonia. The sequence continues at coordinate 3,812,595 of NC_052108.1, forward strand.
AACAAAAAAATAAGTCGAATTAAGAACCTCCTTTGTTTGTGACGTTAGTTGAAAACAGACTAAGAAAGGGTTATGATAAAATAGAACTCAAGTAATGGAACAGAAAAAGTAACTGAAAGTCTAATCATTTCTATCTATTTGATGTTTTGTAAACAGAAAATAAATACAATACTATGGCTTTTGGTCTCTAAACTCTATGATTTCTATATTATATGTTAATGGTCTATATATGACTTGCCTCTATTACCAATATATATACGATCCTTGAAGTTCCGCGAGGAAATATACAGACATATTTTTTATACCAAAGCTTAGCTTTTTATATATGAAACTGCAATTCCTGTCATATGGCTGCTAGGAAAATCATTCAAACATCAAGTTAGCTTTCTTCTAAATTATAAACCCAACGGGGATTAGAGATGATAAACAGAAATAACACATTTTAACTTTTATGCGCAAGAAGAAGTTTTTCAGTGGTTAAACTCATTCATTATAAAACTCATACAGAGTTAATCTTAATCTTATGCCGTAAGCTTTAAAGTCTATATTGGTGTCAGTGAAGACTCTCTGATCAATAAATACTTTCAACTTAATAGGTCAATACATAAATTTTTACAATAGCATTTTGTAATGAAACATTATTTTTTCACTACAAATTAATTGATAAAAAAATCTGATATACAGTAAGTCGATTAAAATAAATCAAATCATAACATGACTTTTCAATTTAATGAAAGAAAACAAAACAAACACATTGGCGACTCCTAAACTCTGAAACACGTGTTTTATTTAAGCTCCCTACGTCCCTGTACGACAGATATGAAATGTGCTTTAATGAAAAAAAGTTATCGATCAAGGAAAAATACAATCAACTTATTAATTATATAAAATAGAGAATTCCAAGAATGTACGATATTATAATTATCCACTAAAACATTTACAAATGTACGCTGTATCTACACTCTGATGATATTATAGTGTTTCTACGTTAATAGCGAAGTAAATTCCAATGTAAGCGACACTACTAAAGAAATACTGTAAACAAAATAATTACTTAACGGCATTTCTATTTTTGTATACCTTTAATAATTATTACAACGGAATTTATAGATAGCAATATAATTAACTATTAATTTAGAATAGCTGTTTTTGCAAAGGTTCCGAAGCTGTTCTCTAATTACGCTGAATTGCCGTGCATTTGGTAAGGTTTGTCGATCATAATCACGTGACACGATCACGCTTTAATTTTATTGTTTGAATGAGTGTCTGTTATTATCGTGCGTTTCATTCACAGAGGCGCAGTTGTCGGTTCAAGAATCTAGCAAAGGTAGCGACAGCCGCTTACACTTGTTAGTTTGGAACGACCCAAAAAGAGTAAATACCTCGCTAGCAGTAGGTACTAGAGTACCGTACAGCATTCCGATGAATGGTGGCCGAGGGCCGGCGAGGGGGTTCACAGGAGACGAGCGGGGAGGGGGGTCGCATGCCTGCGCGTGCTAACACCGCCGTAACAATCACTACAACTAATTCTAACAGGTGTCTGCCTCATCACAATTTTCAGTACAGTTACGTGGCATATTAAGCAGGAGCCTATTCATAAGTTGGAATGGCTTCTTTTGAAAGTTTACTTTGATACCAATCGTTTCGAGACGTTTTTTGTTTATGTCCGCGGTGTTATAAAGTAGAAGAATTGTAGTTTTGAAGTTCTTTGAAACTAAGTGTTGTATATAGTAAAATAAAGACATTTTTTTAAATGAAAGCAACTTGCTTTCTATCATTTGCTTCTTGAAAAACAGAAGACATTTCAAAAACCGATATTAGTAAGTCTCGTTTACTTTGTAATTGCTTGATTTTAATTTCAGAAGCACTTAAATAAAAAGTTTACAAACAGTTTAGATAGATACTTAACGAAAGACAGTAGTAAAGACAGAGTAACTTCCGCGTATTTGATAGACCAAAAGATAAGAGATCTGCTAGAGATTATTCATAATGTTTTATGTGGGGAAGATGGCTAAGAATGTCACCGGTACGACATCTTGCCATAATTGATAAAAAAATCATACGTCAAAACCACTTTTTAAAAAGCTTTCATAGAGCATATCCTAGCCTTAATCTTCTGAAATACTCAATCGCAACTCTGCTAAAGGGCAATATTTATAAGTCTATGTATTCAATATTTACAACTCAAAATTACTTCGCTGTAAAGTTTAAACAATAGTGAAGAACCTTAACCGTCCTTTATTCATACGTTGATTGAAACGTTTCAAAATCAGTAAACAAAACCATTAACAATAATAGGGCTAGTTTAAAAAGCTCGGCAATCCGTTAAATCTCGGAGCCAGTTATACGATAGATGAAGTACCGGTCAATGGAATGGTAACGATGGCGGTGCAATGTTGTAAATGAGTCATGGAGATGTTAACTCAATGTTAGATATTAAGAACGTACTTTCGTGGAATGCGGATGCTTGGAAGATCGAATGTTCTAGAGATAGTAATTTCTTGTGTTTGATTTTACGCGAGTATACATATTATACATTTAGAAATTTGAAACTTTTAACGGATTTTAAACGCGATTTATTCATTATATTACAGTCTCCTCGTGACCACGCTCGCTGTAGATTGTTAGAAACGTCGGGTTAATAATATACCTCTTTATGAATGCTGAGCGGGTAATCAAAGGAACAGAGAAGGATAAACATAACCCTTAATTTAAACAGTAGTTATGCAAACATATTTCCTTATAAGCTTTTATAAACTAGTACGTAAATATTCATTATTGTTTTACAAGAGCGCATTCCGTAGCACCGGTTGCGGTGTCAATAGTAACTTCATCTAACAGAGCTCAGGTGTACCGCGATTGGGATCTGGTATGCATTACATTGCCTTTTGGGCTACGGGGGTTGATGGTGATGTTTCCGCGCAGGAAGCAATGTACGGTGTAAGTGCTCTGTGCTCTGTGTGTGTGCGGTTGGCGGCGCGTGCTACAGCAGGTGCGCCCGCGCAGCCGGCAACCTCGTTAGACCCCGAATGCCTGTTAAAATTACTACTTACTTAGGGTTCTTTGCTGTGAATACATGCTGTAATTGCTTCCATCCGATCGTACGATTACGTTAATTTCATTCCGTTTTTTAATCATTACTGATTTTGGAGGCATTAATTTGAATTGACAGGTGCGGGCGGAATCCACGGTTTGATGCTCTACTTTTGTTTTATGATATGAATATATTATTCGGATTGGTGTAAATTTATATTCGTAGAAAGCAGCATGTGTTGTGTTAACGTGTAACTGCGGATTTTATTTCGAATTTTCCATTGCAATCATTATTTTTGGAGCCAACAAAAAAGAAAAAGAAATGTGCCAAGCAAATCGTATATCAGTATTTTTACCAATAATGCAAGCAGAACTCATCTTCATATGTTCTACCTATGCACGTTATTGTATTTAATACCTTCATATTTACTCTAACAATTTGCTTCTGATATAGATTTCTAAAATCTGCCTTCCATCAAGGACTAAGATTAAGGTGCATATGTAAAAATTACATACATATATATATATGCAAAACATACATAAGTGTTAACTGTGAAAATTACGTGTTCATGCTGAAGCCTGTGATGGCTTTCGGGATAACTATCAACTATCAGAGTTGTACTGATATTACTACTATCAGTGATATACACGGCTTGCAAATACCTATTGATAATTACAGTTGACGAGTTATATCTTTGGTTCAATCTACTATTTCGATCCAGTTTTGAAATGATAATGATTTTGTTAATCACCCCCATCTACCTAAAGGATAAGAGAGATATAATCCTGCCAACCCTTTCACAATTACTTTACACTAGCTATATAATATGCAATTTTTTTTTGTATGCAATCATAGGATAGATAACTTAATAGTTATCCTGTACTCTGTACTGAATGTACCTATGTATCCCACTCCATTTTATAGTATCGTACTCCTCTTAGTTTAATTTTGATTTTACCAGTTTAATATTCCATGATTACAAGACACTTTAGTTTCTGACAGGTAAATCAGAATTTGTCGTGCGTTGGGTACATTATAGGGTTCTGAAGGTGTTGATGGGATGACACTTGTGTACTTGGTAGAGACAATTCTTAATTCTATTCTCTACTAATGGAAATCACAGAATGTTATTGAGACGATTCTCTATTCACGGTAATAGAGTCGCCAAAATGACACCTCGCGATCTCACTTGATGATTAATCAATTTCCGATCGAAACTCAGATAACTGAACATTCCAAGGAATGAACAAAGTAATAGAACAGACGTTTACATAATTTTTTCGTACAAGTTGTTTGGATGAGTTAGTGCAGACTGCAACAGTTTTATAAATCACACGACACATTCAATTATTCCAGCCTTTGAAATGCAAATGTACTTACAGGCATTTAAAGACTTCAGCGTGCCATCGTTGGTTATTTAATTCAGAAGGAAAAGGCTATGGCGTAGCATTAAACGTGGAATTTATTTTCAATTTGTTGTGACTTTTCGGCTTTGACGCGCTTATTGCGTGTTTATAAACAACCGTGCATATCTTGAATAACAATATACATATTTAAATTACATTTATGGTTAGTCGGTACCCAGTTAGCGTTGTAAGATCAACCAATGTCTTTTTCATCTGCTTTTATGAAGCTAATTGTTTTAATTTAACACTCATAATCACATTTTAATGGTGATAATGATGTTGTCCCTAATTGTCTTAATTTACAAAATGCTCAAAAATAATTTATTCACAGTTCGTTAGCACATAGTCTCTAGAAAACTACCTATTTAGATAGAGTGATAGATATTTCCAATTAATGTATCGCTATTTCATCAGTTCATTAAAATCATCAATCACCAATTACATTTAAGATAAGCCACTAATTATTATTGTCTGATTTTTATATGGACTTTGCTTAGGATTTTAGTCAACTGAAATTAAATAATAGTTTGTATATGACGATCATTCAATGTATTCATATATAACTATAATGACGCAGTTTGATAGGCTTATGCGTCTAACCGATACAATTGGCGAATAGTTAAGTTTGATACAGTTCCAAGTAATAATTATTTAGTGAAGTACAAAGTGTGCGTTAGAGAGGAACGCGAGTCAAGTCAATTGATAAGGTTAAGGCACGGAACGAAAGTGGAACAGGGTTTGTCAACATGGACCGTCAGCTGGCCTCACGATAGCGCTTATCGTCCGCGGGACATAGTCCGCTCATTCACAAGCCGCTCCATTCATGCTCCCGTTCCCATCGGCTACCCCGCGCCAATCTAATCTTTAGCACTTAAGAAAAACGGTTCAGATTCCATCGGGCGGCCGCCGGGCGAGAGGGGCGGGGGTAATATAGATCGAGGATATCGCGGGGTCAGCGCGGATTGCAAGCGCCCGATAAACGACGCTGGCGAACGCTGCCCACCACTACTATAGGATAAATATGTTATTATTTTACCTCAAAACACAAAAAAAGCTCCCTTATTATCTACGTGTTATGAGAAACTCGTCATCATAACAATCTAACGTTCATAATAGCGCAATAAACAACGTTCAGCTTCATTGATCGGAATAGCATGTTCTATAGAAAAGTATTTTAAACAGTGACTAAAAATCGATATTTCCAACAAGATTTCTTATAATGAGCTGCATTATCGTTTGAAGTCGTTAGCGGTGGGAACCCTCAGCCCATTCACTTATTGCGTGCTAGAAGGTACACATGATAAGGGGTTACTACGTGTTGAAAGCGACCACTTATGTTATATCACTATTCTAAGTTTTTACGATTTTACGACCCAGTAACAATGTATGTGATGTTTTAATAATCTAAATGCCACAAATTTAATTGCTTTATTATACAAATTTTAATGATTAAATGAGTAGGTAGTAAGCTAGTACTTTCTCAGTCTTTATTCAATTCAATGATCGAAACCCAAAATGCACGTATGCTTGATATAGTTATACACGATTTGATTTATGTAAATACTCATAAACAGATGTATTATATATGATTAGTCATCTAAAGATTGATAATACGTTACTGTTTAAACTGAATCATGAATATTGTGAAATCGTGACTCACATGCTCGCTTCCGGGTCAAGTATACTAACCCGGGACCCGCGAACTTAGGGGATGACTCGTTCTTAAACTCCATTCACATAAATTATCTTTGTCATAATTTATTTATTACTCGTGAATCATACATGGCACAATTGCATTGAGACCTTATCAATCCATGTATTGATACGGATTTCCAAAAGCATTGGTTAAATCTTCCCACTGTCGTCTTGCAATCCCACCTGCAAAGGATAATGAAACCTAACATTCAGAGAATAAGCTATGTATTGGTTTAACAGATATAATATGCTGCGTTTAATGAGAACGTATAGTCCTATATATAAATTGTTTTGACCTGCCGCTGCGCAGTAACTCTCATGTATGTGCGTAATTCTTTTATCTAATCAAAAAGTAAGGACAATCGGAATACAGGATTTTGTGTGATGTTGATTTATAAATAATAATACTTATTAAGGTTATAAATGCTTATTCTACAATTAAACTATTCGAAGCGAATATTATAAGGGCTACAGATATAAATTGGAAGTTTAAATTAATTTGTACTTATAAAATTTAAATCTTACATATCTCATTACAGCCATCAAAAAATTGCATCAGAAAACTATAGAAACCTCTACTAAAATTACGAAGGAAGTTCTGTATCTAACTGTAACGTCATAGAAAAGCAATGTAATATAAATTTGAGTTGTAATAAAATCGTAACTGCTAAGCGTTCGAGTTCAGTAAATATATCCAGTGTGGTGATATCTAGAGTATTAAATGTTGAATGGCACTATTTGTCGGTTATAAAGCGTCATAGGCGCCAACGCAGAAATGCTAACAAGTTATCAATGTAAACGGTGTGTTTACACAGTTAACCGTAATCTTATCCAATGACCTCTTTTCACTCTCCCGTTTCGAAATGGTAACGTAACATGAGGCCAATTGCGCTCGAAGATAGTGTCATTTTCAAAACGCTGCCCTAATTTAGTCTTGATAAACTGCTGCCTGATAGCCATTAATTTATTTCCGACATTGTCTATTTTTTAATTTGTGGTCAGGTTTAAATGGGGCGACCTACTTTTGAAAGGTTTTACGTGTTTACAAGGTCCGACTTTGTTCTGTGTTACGTCATTTCGTTTTTAAATAACGTATATATCAATGTTTACAATAAATTGCTTTTTACGACAATTCGTATAATTTTCATTAAGTTTCGTTTAAAAGTAGATACCATAATTGATCGTTATCTCACTCGCCTTAAATATTACAATGTATTATTACCTATTACACATTTTATAGTGTATCTACCAGACTTTAGCGTGACGTTTAAACTTATATATACAGTACAGTGTATAAGCTGTTATGCAACCCAATACAAAATTAAAAATAACTAACATTCATGATACATTTTGGTCGATGGCGTCGTATGCAGGCGTCTTATCAATGTCCTTATTTCTTGAACGGAAGTACGCGTCGAGCAAGCAACCGTTCATTCATGGTCTGCGTATTTATTTAGTGTACCTACTCTATTGATAATGCCTTGAAGGGTACGAGCATAACGTTCATTGAGAGATCACGTGTACCAGATCCACTTGGCTGTGGATACTGTTCTGGTTTCGGGGATTTGTGCTCCCGGATATTTGATAACTGCTCATGTTTAGATTAGACCGTTGTGAGTGGTAATCGATTCATATAGTACGAGTATAGTCTTTGTCTTGTCGAATGATTGCGTGTGGTGGTGGTTTATGGATAGTGTCAGTTATATTATCCATATAAACTATGAAACTAATTACTTGTTAAAATTATTTCTCACAAGTCAATATTGACACAATCTATATAAAATTTGAAATATCATTAATATATCTATATTAATATTATACAGCTGAAGAGTTTGTTTGTTTGTTTGAACGCACTATTCTCAGGAACTGCTGGTCCGATTTGAAAAATTATTTCAGTGTTAGATAGCCCATTTATTGAGGAAGGCTATAGGTTATATATGTACCACGGGCGAAGCCGGGGGGAACGCTAGTTTATAAATTCAATAAAAAAAAATAGTTTTCTTAACGAAAATGATTATTTTAGTTAATTAATTAAATGTATAAAAAATATATTTAAATGGTCAAGCTACAATACTAATCGAGTAGAACCAGGTAACCTGCTAGTATAGGCCGATAGATAAGGCGCCTGTAAACCGTGGAATGTTTGCTCAACCGTCTGAAGGTGTCCAAAGGAAGTGGACAGGGCTAATTGGCGGCGTTTCGGTGGCCGCCCGATAACCTCGCTCCGGAAACCGATAGCTTTGATGTGGAGCGGCCCGTTTCCCTGTGTATGTGTTTGTTGCGTACATCGCCCCTGTTTTGATCCGGCCTTTCCTTTGTGTGCGGCTGATTGCGACTGTGCTTAGCACAGTTAGAAGTTCCATGTTAACGTGACACCTTGAGCAGTACGGGTAGCTGAATTTTTGATCTATTGCGATTTTCGATTTTTGGCTTTTGCATTGAAATCTAAATTACGGATATAATTAATACACTCTACGTAACTAAGGAACGTTATCTCCAGATTTATCCTTGATAGCTAATATATTTATTAAGTTTATACATTTATTAAGTAAATACTATTCCTTAAATATGAGAAGTGGTCTATTCCTTTAGATGCCTGGATTCTTTATGAATTTAGTTGTTCACAAACAGTCATTTCAATTTAAAATCCGATAAATATCGATAGCCATATCAGAATTCGCCAAAAATCATGCGTCTATTAGGTATTTACAAAAATGATGCATAAGTTTTAGTAAACTTACAGATATAAATTGCTTTCTTTACTTTTATATTTTGAAGCACTCTTAATTTTATTAAAATGAAGTACAATCAATGAAATGTGTACTAAATTGTGCGTTTTTTTGGATAAATAATCGGTCCAAATTAAGTGATTATTATCTTTAAATTAAATGAGTTAATCTTATGGACATATCTCAAATCTCATACATAACAATTTCGGATTAACTAAATTCTTACATGAATTTAAACAGCTATAAATTACAACCAAAATGATGGGTTATTGTAATACTCCCAATACGGACTCGCTCTACTGTTTGAAAAATTTAAATTTATATCAAATGCATTTAGTTTCCTATGGCTATGCGCTATATAACATGCGCAGAGAAACTTTTGCTTAAACCCAGGTTAGACAGACTTTTCATAAATTTTCTCTAGATGAATTTGTTACTTTTTTCTAAAGATAATTAGTACATATTTTCCTTTACTTCTTTTAAGTTTTAAATGTTTTAAATGCAAATATTATGGTATTTTCGTTCCAGAATACTGCTATACACAATGTAGAAGGAAAACTGTGACTATTATCAGTAATTATCGGCCAATGGTACTTCGCCTGGGAAATACCTATTATTGGTCCCTTGCGTTGACGTCATAACAATATTCCATAAACCTTTGTTCTCATTAATTATGGTACTCGTGTTTAAATAATTAAATAATAGTATTTCCTTATTTCGAAGATATATTCATGTATGCTTGATGGAGATGTGTAGTTAATAATTGATTATTCTAGCATTGTAGGTACTGTGTACTAACAAATTGCTTGTGATCGCGATTATTTGAAAAAATTGTTCGAAGATACGATGAGAAATGGTACTTCAGCAATATGCCATATTTAGTAATCTATAAATGAATCCCTATTTCTCTTGGCCACGCTATGACGAGTGAACGGCTGGACCGATTTCAAAAATTCTTTCAGAATTTGAAAGTTGTAATTACAGTGAGTGACAAAGGAATACCTCGGATGAAACCAGGGCGAACAGTTAGTGTAATAATAAAAATCATGGATTAAGTATGAATTGTATTTTTTAAATCAATAATGAAATGTTTTTTGAACAATTAAATTAGAGAAATATGTATTTACGTCTAATTATTATTTCACATGATGAGTTCATTTTAGTATCCGCCTACGACAATATCGTTTTGTTCCGCCTCATAATACACTCTCGAATTCATAATCAATGTACATATAATATATCCGTATGACACATTCACGGGACACAACTGAAAAACATATAGAAATGAAATCATCATGCACAAGCGCCGTTGTGCCGACCCGAGGAATTCGGCAGCCGTTAAAATTTCCGTGTTTATCTCTTGACGTTATAAGATAACTCAATGATTGGCTTTGTTACAGAAAAAATCAATTTGTGTCAACTAAAGTCAGGAGGACAAAGGTTGGATGCTGTTATCGCTGTTTTATTACAGTATACGCCGTGCTATAAAAGAAAATACGTTTGACGTAAGCTTTTAACGTTCGCCCCGAATCGGTCTTCATTTTAGAATGTACCATGACAAATGTACCTGTATGCATATGAGAATGTCGTCGAATTAAAGGATTTGTCTCCGCTTGCATTGGGATGATAACTTTTAAGTTTGAAGAACTTACAGAAATTTAACCGGTGGGTTCAGGGTAGGCAGCTAGAAAATTAAAAAAATCAAGACTCTCTCCTGTAACATTGTTTACTCAGGGTTTATAATATCTAGAGATTACAAAATATAACTTTCTTTAAATAACCCAATTTAAAAAGAACAATGGATGAATTTTCTTCATTTGTTATGTAGGATGCTATTACTTATACATAGCTATTAAAAGACTTATGATATGGGCACTTTTTCATTATCTCAATGCACGAGTAAATGACCAAATAGCGTTATTTTGAATGGTTTCTATAGTAGCGCAAGATAATATTGGCGTACCAATTACATTCTGAATATCCGTTTTATCTACTTACTCTTGTAGGTGGGTACAGTATCTTGTCCTATATATTTTAAGTTTATTTATGTGTAATGATTTTAAAATTTTACACAATTTGCTTTCCAACATAGGGAGCGGGAGGTAAGTTCGCTTAGCATTAAACAAAGGGCGAAAAACAGAAAAGTGAATCTCTATAGATTTTGATTTTGAGTTCGTATAACTCACTGAAATGTGTCCCCTAGTTCAAAGACTTTACTATCAGTTAAGGCAATTTATTAGGAAAATTCAATAACAACATTTATCACCGATCACCGATACAACAGGTATCACAATTAAAGACTCCCCAAAAATATACAAAATATTTAATGCTTTACTCTTGAAAGCATTCGCGCCCAGTTTATCTCACAAGTGATAAGGTTTGATAATAAGGGGTAATATCATAGCCTATACTATCATTTTCCTTATTGATTCCTCTCTAGGTTTTAGTGCTTTCTGCGCGAAAACTACATGCTGATCGATTACAACTCAGAAAATTTGGAGATAGATGATAGCTTTGTACATAGTAGTGAATTCCTGAGTCCTCTGTGTGGAGAATGGGGCAGATGTTATACTGATATTCCTTATGGACATGTAGATGATCAGCCTTTTGTGTAATGCTAGACCGAGACTATGCTTTCGTTGGACCTCACCCAAACAAACCCAGGATCTCTATGTTATACGCTCATGTGTTAACCTATGTACCATTCAGGCGGTATTAATAATATATTCAAACAGTGATAAATAACCATTTAGTGAATAATTCCGTTGATCACAGTTTCCAGATTTTAAAACAATTTACATATAATAGAATTATCTTATAAATTTAATATACAAAATAGTATTTATGTAAATGAACACTTGGCACAAGGATTTAAAACTGGTAATTTGAAAAAGATCCAATCTATATTAGCCAAACTGGGTAATTTTACTGACGAAATATATTCCTGAGGCTTTTATTTCCATATTAACTAGCCCATTTCGGGTAAAGAACTTGTATGAAAATTATATTACCTGTCCAATTAATAGCTCGTGTAGAAAACTTTCGTAATACACGATCTGAAACAAATGACAAAATGTAAGACTTAATTTAGCGTCATATATATATCATATATCATCCATAAGTTAACAGCGAAACTATAAACGAAGTAGGTACTTAGATATGGTAATTCTATTAAATTTCTTTTTTACAGTTAAAATTAATTGATTATTATTAAGTACTTGTTAAAAATCTTCGATAAAGACAAGAAATTTCGATATTTCCAAGTTCAAAATCAATTGTCAATATCATACATCCCTTTTTCTATACGCTACCAGACCGTGTTTCATATTTATCTCCAAATTGTTTACTATCGAGTATTTCAAATCTATTGTATCAACGAGTTGCTAATTTAAATTTCAATTTAAAGCCAAACACATAAGTTTCAATTCGGCTTGCGCGATCATTAGAATAAGGACATTATCAAATTTCTTTTGTAAGTAGTTGTGTACAAACAAATGTCGCGAATCGAACCGGTACCCGGTCAAGGATGGCCGTTCTAGATTCACAAACATTGAGCGTCTTGTGTCTAATGTTGAAAGAACTTTCAAAATATTATCAAACGCTGCCTCTTTCTGCGGGCTTTCGCAAGCGCCGTCCCGAATTTTGCAATTTGGGTCCAATGTTTACATCCTTGTTAGACACGTTGCATGATAGAAAGTTACTTTGAACTTAAATTTTATTTACATACGATGTATGAATGTGTAAATCAACTTAAGTATATAATTCTGTACACTTTTCTTCAGTAACAAATGTAAGGTTATTTATGAAAGGTGCTAGCGCATGATGGTTTATACTAATATCAAATGCGTAAGTAAATCCATTTGTCTTTGTATCCGATCATGGGATACTTAATTATGCCTGAGGTGTGAAGATAAAACTTAATAGTCGTGAAAATAGGATCTTTAGCAAGATCTAACTTCTATCATGCGATAATCACGAATTCAGAATTCAGATAGGGTAACATTTAAGGGTAATACAGAGTTTCTCTTTGATAACTTGTGTTTATATCCCAAAATGAAACAAGGTTCTATCTAACTGATGCTAAGAAACGCACTCTTAACGTGAAGAATCTTACGATATATAAAATTGATATTTTTTTTTTTATTTTCTTTTCAAAGATACTATACACACAATTGTATGTGGCTGGTGTTGTAAGTAATGTTGATTTCACAAATAATTAAAATATATTATCTTTGTAATGTACTTACATAATTTATAGAATTAAAGATTTTACAATAAGTGCAGTTTTTTGTAACGATCTTTATAGTATTTTAACTTCTTTTTATTTTTATAGTAGATATTGAAACTGAATACTGTTGTGTTTGCCCTAAAATTTGGTAAATACTGTGGTTATATTAGAAATAGTTCTAGTTTTGTATATACTTTGTGAAGTTAAATTAGTAGTTAATGACATCTATAAAAACATAACACTCCCAGAATGTGTGATCACTAGACAAGAAAAATATCGTTTTAATCCTGTTTTATCTAGATTGATATAACTATAACTGATATACATAGTGTTTGTTTATTAAACATAGTGTTTTTTATGTCGGGTCTCGTAAGATAGAACACATTATCCTACCTAATAGGTACCTAAATACTTGTGTTTAGATCTGTTGTTGCAAATGTTGGACTACCAAACTGCTCAACATATTTTAAACAACAACATAAGCAAATAATTCGGTGCTTTAGGACCTAATGCTCTCTAAATTTTGTGGACAATTTTTTTTTAATTTTTACCATCGATAATTAAATATTTATTCAATGATAATCATCATCATCATCATCAGCCCTTACATGTTCCCACTGCTGGGACACAGGCCTCCTATGAGGGTTCAGGCCATAATCCACCACGCTGGCCAAGTGCGGGTTGGCAGATGTCACATGTCGTCGAACTTTTGATTCTCGGACATGCCGGTTTCCTCACGATGTTTTCCTTCACCGTTTTAAGCAGTGGTGATGTTATCTACATGCGCAGATAAATTGAAAAATCAATTTATTTCCTGCGCGCTCGCCCGGTCTCGAACCCCGACTCATCGATTTTGAAGTCCGAGGTTCTCACCACTGAGCCACCACTGCTTTTTTTTTTTTTCAATGATAATAGACATGAATAAAATTATGATGTAATGATGCAATAGTAGAAGGCTCGATTCTCTCTTCCCCGCCCTGATTAATCCTAGTAGGGGAATTTGATAAAATTCAAAGTTTTTAAATAGAGTATCTGTTAATTTTAGTATATGACTATCACACTTATATTATAAATAAGAAAGTTTGTTTGTTTGGATGGTGGTCCGTCAATCACGTTGAAACAAATCAACGGATTTTGATGAAATTTCGTATGCAGATAGCGTATGCGCTGATTTAGGTGATAGGATAATTTTGATCCCGATTAAATTTCCTTGGGATAAAACAGGAATCTTGATATTCGAACGGAGCCGGGACGAGCTTCTAGTAAACAATAATTAAATACACAAAATGCCAAATGCCTATAAGATGGACTAGGAATGCATAAATCAAAAGAAGTGTTATTAATAGTACCATCGTTGGGTAAACAGCATGGTTGGAGAAGGTGGTCATACATTGTAATTTTACATAATAAGCGAGTTTCTCTGACGTAGGGGCAGCTGTAGAGTATGTGCGCAGGTGTGTTTGACGAAATCAAAGGAACACCAATGTGACGTCATAATACTATTGCTAACTTCATTGTTACTAACTGGCTCTTATAAGATTCGTATTTGACACTTTTTATAGCTATAATTTGGTTGTAAAACTGGGATGTTTCTTTTGAAATATTAACTTCGAGTTAAAATTAAAAAGTCTGAACATAAGTTTAAGCAGAAAAAGAAGTGTCTATAATTTAATAAAAGAATATGTATATTGAATTTGATAAATGCATAACATATGAATTTTATTGGACCAGTCACTTGGTCATTTTAGTCAGCGCACCACAAATTGGACAGTGTTAAATTATTTGCTGTTTGATATTATAAATCGAATGGACGTGTGTTTTTTACGCTTTCCCACCGAAACTGGATGAAATGTGGTAATATTGTTAATATGTCAGATTTAGAGAAAGATATAGGATTGTTACAAGTTTTATCCTACTCCTAGACATAAGTTCTTGCAGAAGTGGAAGATTTAAGTCTGATATAACTTATTCAGTTACTTATTGAAAACAATTAGCTTTAAGAAAACATTACAAATTATCTCAAACATCCAAAATATAAAAAGATAAGATTAAATAACAAGTTCTTAAGCATAACCACAAACACAATTATGATAAAGAAATATTATGTGTGTATAATTCCACCCTATTACATCAAGGAAGGCAATATTTCATACGTGTACTACTTAAGATAAAACGAACTTCCTTCACATTAATTTTGTAGGCATTTCACACGTCAAAGATTTTAAAATTCCTTTTAACCGTTAAATGGTGGTTTGGCAAATAGTTGAAGCGATTCCCAGAAAGGATGCTTATATCGTAGAATCTTCGAACAGGTACCTATAACTCTATAGGTTGGTGTGCGAGGCCCACCTGCCTGACGCTTCAATGCCCTCGAAGGGCTATAGAGGGTTAAATTTTAGTTAATTAGCCATTTATTTAGCGTTAGTTCTTTTTCACTTGCTACGACAAAAGGGTGTGTTATTTTGTGATTTTTGTGACTTTGTTTTATTGATGTTTTAGTTTATAAATAATGATTATTGAAATGTCGATAATGGTAAGATAATGTGTTAATTACGTTCTTCAGATGGACTACTTATTTATAGTATATATAAATATATCTTTAATATTACTTTATTATAACTGAATACGGTAGATTTGTCAAGCAGAGGTTATATTTTATTTATTTTCTAGGGTTTCATTGACATAAGTGTCTGCGTGGGTATCCGAATATACCTATAAACAGAAATAAATAAATAATTATTATTATGGATAATTATCTGCGCTCCTCGGTTTCACCCGCGTAAGTCCGTATCCCGTAGGAATATCGGGATAAAAAGTTGTCTATATGTTATTGCAGTTGTCCAGCTGTCTACGTACCAAATATCATTGCAATCGGTTCAGTAGTTTTTTCGTGAAAGAGCAACAGACACACACATACACTTACAAACTTTCGCATTTATAGTATTAGTAGGATTAGTAGGATTAAAAACGTTATACTCATCTCGCATGGGTGAACTTAATCCTAGATAGGATTAAGTTTGAGTTCAATTAAGACAACAAACCTTTGATTGGTTATTGACAAACTAATGTCAGAAAATACATTGCTTGATTAATGTAAAATTGCGAGTTTTAGATTAGAATTGACTTAAAAGCACTGAAAATGGTTGTAAATGTTTTGTATATCTTTAGGATATTATTAACCTATGACTAAAAATTTTTAGATTTTTTAACTGGTATCTTGGCGGTGAACAAATATTTTACCTATGTAATACCTATAAATGACGTATTCTTTTATAATTTACTACATTATTTACCTTCCGCTTATATTATAATTAATTAATAAGAGAGTGAATTTAGCACTAAACGAAAACTACACGAATTTGTTTTATCAAACACTATTAGACAATATAGCTTGCAGTGACGGATTTTTTTTTTGTATTATTTGTTTAATTAATTTAATATAAATAATTAAATTGTCATTCTATAAAACAGGTAGGCAGGTACACCAAGATATATTGATAGAGTTTTTGACAAGTAACCAAATTAATATTTAAAAGTGTATATTTGAAGGTACATATGTATACTTTCAATAGATGCTTAAAAATATTATGAATTAAATATTATATTTAAATGTACAAATTAAATTAATAAAGTTTCTAGCGCTATTAATAATTGTATTAAGAGGATAAATATCTATTTAAATATGAAAAGCTTTGCATTGCTTTTGTAAGTAGGTACCTACTCACAATGGGTAGGTTCGTGTTATGAGCATTACGTAGGTATTGTGATTTTATTACTGTGGTTATAACCTACCTACCAATCTCTAAAGAATGGGCTATAAGTATTTATACAGCGATAGATACCTATCTAAATGTACTAAGGTGCAAATTTAAGTTATATCTATTATGCGGTTAATTTATTATTAAATGGATATAAGTAATATTTCTTATTGACGTATCTATTTCAAAGTTTAATTGGAGAAAATTTAATTTAACCAGAGACGCAAGTAGCTACAGTTAAGACACGTTTGTCAATGACAGTGATATATTTTTGTTGGATGTAATAATTGCGATATTTAAAAATTAAAATAAGTAATTAATAAAAAAGGATGTAAAATAAATGATATAAAGCGGATATCGCGGGCGGTAGGTGTGCGGCGGGAGGGGGCGGCGGCGGCCAATGAGCGCGCGGCGGGCCGCGGACGACGCGCGCCTAAAACGGAATTTTCTTACCAAAAATTTCACCTTTTTGCACACCTTTAGGGTGCGAGCACCCTCGCGCATGCATTCTCTCTCGATTCCTTACGGATTCGAACTGCTTTGCGTCACGCTTCGCGGTGAAAAAATTACCGAAAGCATGCGACCCGCTGCACCGCCGTACCCTTGGTGGGAGGGAAATTTTCACAACTTTCATGATTGTTCTTTTATTGTTTAATTCATTAGAAGCGGATAAAGCACGAATAAATTATTTAAAATCGAAATAAATGCGAGAAAAATTTTTTTCGTTTGACAATTTCACCCGCGCGAACCGGTCCAAAAATGGCAATCTAAAAATTTTATTTTTATTTTTCTTATTATATTTTAACGCAATAATTACGTTTATGAAATAAAAAACAGTCTCATTATTCAAATAATAATCGTAAGTCATAGTGCGCGGGGCCCGCCCAGGCAAGTGGCGGGCGCGGGAGCTGGCTTCGAGGCGCCCTCGCCGCGGCGTGCTAACTCAAAAAAAATTTTCGCGAACCATCACGTTTTGCCCTCATCAGATAGGCGCAAGCCTGTACATCACGATAATGCCACAACCAAATCAAAATACCCAAACGTGCGTCGAGGAAAATTGTGCAAAATTTTCCGATCGCGCTTCATCTGTGACGTCAACAGCTCGCTCTGAGCCCAGGCTGAGTGCACGGAACGTCTGCGACTCCGTGGAGAGGATCGCTTCGTATATTTTGGTTACATAAAAAACGGGACAATATTAACGGGATGCGAAGGAAAGCGAGGGTACGACGCGGCGCGTTAGGTAGACGATTCCGAGAAGGGAGTTTTTATTGTGAGAATGTTAAAACCCGTGACAAAACACTTCTTGAGTTAGTGGCGACAAGAAAAAATATCTCATTCATAAGGAGGAATGTTAGCCAGTGCGCACGCGGCGCCGACACATTTCCAATGCACAGAAAAAGTCATTATCGATGGGTCACCGCCTCTATACGACCTTCCTGGATTCTAATTTCGCTTGTTCCTAAAATACTGAAGGCTAAGTAAATAAAACTCAAAGATTTATGCCTTATTTGAATATTTAAAGCTTTTTACAGCATCTGGTGGATACCGTACAAAATGTTAGCGTCTAATGTTTGTATAAAATTCCATTTAAGTTGTGAAAAATTTTAAGCAAAGTATCGGTGTTTCATTAGTAAAATTTCAATTAAATCATAAATTTATTAGTCAAAAATTGTCATTTTATTAGTTATTAAAAATTAGTATGCGCTATTTAAATCAATAGGTGTTATTCAAAACTGTATCATTTAAAAAAAATACACCTAAATAATATTTATTATTTAGTATATATTTCCCTACCATATCTATAGGTCTATAGTCTAAAAAAACGAAATCATGAAATAAAGTAAAATTATTCCGGTTTAACATAATACAGTAAAGTACCTACCTACGCAACTTTTAAAGCGTAAATAATGAATGTTCTAGATAAATTATAATAACAATTATCATTATTACTCCCTTTTTAACATAAAAAGTTTAATACAAGGAGTAATTATTGTGTTTTAAAAATCAATAACATAATTTTTATAAAGAAATAAGTGATTGTTAATTTATTGCTTTTATATAAATTTAATATTGTTTTTACGATACATTTCTTGAAATAGTAAATAAGAATACTTCAGAAATATTTTAACCTATTGTTATAACTAAATAACTACTCACAAATAATAAATTTACCATATTTAAAAATTTTATTTGGATATTATATATTTATTCGTCTATTATTGCAAATATCAAATCAATCACGCATAAGTCGTTGAACAAATATCAAAGAAATATTACGCATACATATATATACCTACGTTGATCAAAGTTAAATTAAATATTTTAATATTAAAGTTGAATGAATTATAAATGGATCGTGGAATCCAGGCAAATATTAGCCAATGGGATTTTTTAGATTTTCATCCATCTCTGTAGCGAATCTCATACAGATCCGATGTGCCGTTTTGCGTAAAAGAGTAACAAACATTCTAACAAACTTTCGCGTTTCGATATTAATTCTTTAATTATTTATTAAGGATTCATGTGCAAGTTTACAAAGAAGACAGTAGATGCATCTACCAGCCATTTTGTCTCGAATGCGATAAAACACATAGCTAAGTTGTAATAAATCGATACAAAATGAACGTTAAAAATACAGCTTTTAATTATAAATTGTGTGATTAAGCGAATGTCTTGGGGGCGACGCAAGAGGGCGGATGTCGGCACACGTGTCGCGTTGATAACGTTCTAACATATTACGAAGAATTCTGTTTACGATCAATTTACGTTGTTAACGCTATATTGTAGAACAGCGATTTAATCGTATAAGCAAATAAGTAGGTTGTAGTTGTATATATATAGAAACGCAGATTGCAATTTTAGGCGGAATATTCTCGAAAAACGATGCAATATTTAGGGCTTACAAAGTCGAAATATATAGGTTCCTTCATCTGCTTTCAAACGACAACAACAAACATGGCTATCAAAAAATCTTAAACCAGCTCAGTATCAAAATAGTAATTAGAAAAATTAAACTATTAGTAAAAAATACTATCAACTTAAGTGAATCTAAATTCTGAATTCTCTATCTCGGTTAAAGATCTGAAAACTATATAATACTTAATTGTTTTTTATCTTAAAGCTGTGACATAAATCCTAGTCGCAGTGTTATCCCTATAAATAATACTAAGAATGACGGCCAGGTCATTTCTGAACTTTTCCACATGCAAAATTCTTCAGTATCAGTTGGAATAAGTGCTTTTAATGCTTTCATATTCACCCACTTTTATACGCCATTTCTTCTTTGATAAAGAGAAGGATATGAGAGGGCTATCAAATCTTAATTAATGTCTATTGTCTATCAAGTATGTTATATGTAGTTTGTTCCGTTCAGGGATTCGTGACTAGAAGTTATAGTTTTCGGAAACTGCGGGTTGTACCTAGGAGTTAAATAGAAGGGTTTACTACCTATATGAAGTAATGTTAGTATGATGCGATGTGGTATTTAGTTGAATTGACAAAAATGTGATTACCTTTGGGGCTTCTATTAACACTAACTAAAAGCTTGAGAAGACATAAGTGTTGTTTACGTATTGTAAACAATTTCTTATTTTTACGTTTTATTGTATTGTTCTTGCTATAAAATGCTAACCGATTAGTACCTCATTAAGAAACACAGTCATACCTTATTTAGGATAAAAAACATCGCAATATATATGTATTGAGAGATAATGAAATTTTAACATTTCTCATTAATAGCGATAGTACCAACCCACAAATATTAAAATGTTACAGTACCTATCTATATAACTCTATAATATTAAACAAAGTCGCTTTACGTCTGTGTATCTGTATGCTTAGATCTTTAAAATTACACAACAGTTTTTGATTGGTTTTTTTAAAGACATAAAGGATGGTTAATATGTATAACAACGTACAGAAAAAAGGAGGGAAAAATGGTTTTCCACTGAATTTAGCGTGCGGAGCCGTGGGCAAAAGCTAGTTAACAATAATTATCTATACAAAATAGTTCGTAGGTTCTAAGGTATGTGAGCACATGCCATACTGATGAGTAACTGCTGACGTCATCGGGACATGCACAGATCAATTATTAGCAACATACAAATTGCTTGTACGACACTTTTGCTAGGGTTTTTATCATTATATATTTTAGAAGTGAGATATTAAATTTCTATTTGGTCCTTATGGTTGTTCCTATTGTATATAATGAAATATTTCATTTGTAAAACAAATGAATAGTAGTTTTTTTAAGCTTTTTATAACTTTAAAGCATTATCGCTAATTGCTACACAACACTTATATAAACAAGTAAATTTGAACAACAAACTTGCTAGAGATTGATTTATGTATGATTTTTTATTTGTTCTTTTATATGTAATTGCATTACAGAGTCTGTAGGAGCTGTCGCTTGGTGGTAAGCGACCATCAGTTTTAGTAGAAAACATTGAAGTCGACACGTTAACGTTCCTCATAATAAAAACTGCTTGATAGGTAATATTATGCCGGATATTCATCTACTTTTTTCAACAATAAGGTAAAACTGGCGAATAATTACGGAAAGATGTATTTAATGATAATTAACATACACTTGGTAGGAATTAAAGCATGCGATGTTTATTATATGTTCGTTTCGCGTTTCATACTCTGATACAATTTTCAAAACTTCATCTAAAACAGTTTGACGTGTTTCACGTGTCATTTTGCGTTGTACAATCTAATATCTGTCTATAACTAGCTTACAGCCCGCGGCTTCGCCCGCCTCCGTATTGTTCTGACCTTTTAAACCTTCCCTGGGCTATACATAATCCACATAAACCATGATTATAAGAATCAGACCAGCCATTGTCGAGTTTTAGCGAGTCTAACGAACAGCAATTGATTTTATATATAAGATAAACAATTAGATTGATACATCAATAATTTGTGTGAACTCACATATTTTAAAATTCATTCTGTATGTAGTACTATATATGATATATCTAGCATAATGTAGGTAGCATATAAGAAAGACGAGATAAATCCAAGATACTTGAAGGAGGCGGAGAAAGTTTAGCCGTAGGTGAATCGTTTTCCTATACGTTTGTGTGTTTGTTTTATCGGATCGATAGCGGGATACAGGCTTAGCTGACGTGATAACAATTGGTGTAGATAGTTCGTTTATCAATAGATAAGAGCAACAGAAGCCGATGACTGCTGAATTAGAACTAACTCTCTGTGACAAAATCCTACTAATATTATGCGAAAGTTTGTAAGGATGTGTGTGTGTTTGTTGCTCTTTCATGCAAAAACTACTGAACCGTTTGCAATGAAATTTGGTACGTAGACAGCTGGAAAATTGGAATGACATACAGTCAAAATTTTTATCCCGATATTCCTATGGAATACGGACTTACGCGGGTGAAATTGCGAGGCGCAGCTAGTATAATATAAACGAGTAATAGATGAAAATGTGTAATAAAACAACAATATGACATTTAAAAATATCGCTTATATCATTAAATATAATTTAGGAATTGCATATTTGTTAATGCTCAACAAATTAACTGAATTTTTCATAATACGAAATAAATTTTCAGTTAAAATCATGCGCCAGTCACTTACAGAATATTCAATGAAGTTACGAAATTCGCATACAGTTCGCGAATTAAATGTATATGCGAGCGTCGGTATCGAGAGACCGTTTCGCGATGCGCGCGTGCCCACTATGGGGCCGCCAGGGTGCCTGGCCACGCCTCTTTACTCTCAAATCCTAATTATATCTTTAACTTTTTACACCCTGCAGTTATGGTACTTCCAATGTCTTTAAAACGTGACGAAGCACATACTGTACGTTGCGTGGAAGCGCTGTGTGCTGATAACAACGCGTGCGTATGTGTGAGTGGCCACCAACGAGGTTATCAAGCTTTGGTGAGTCGCCTATTATTACTGTTAAAAAATCGCGCGCTTGCCTAGCTCATGAATGTACAGATTATATTATAGCTTTCTAACGGTATTTTGCAGTCTGTGGTTGCGAACAAAATATTCCGTGATAAGTTAGCGATTGGGTACACGAGTTCGCAATAATCCACCGGGAGTTTGTTCACATTAATTAGACATTTTAAAATAGAATTGCGTTCTGAAATATTTTTATAGTAATGTAATATCATCGATAGCATGGTGTAATATTTTAGTTTTAGAGTAGCTAAATGTTAAACGAATTAAGTGGTATTCTTTCAAAATGTATGTTTTAAAAATATTTAGATCAATATTTTCAATATTGTATAATTTTCATCAATGTAGTTCTATCAATATTTTAGTATAATCTAATACTATCTACGGATATCAAACAATAAAACCATTGTAGTGGATAGGATTTTCATAATGTTATAATAAACTGGAATCTGTATACTGTAAGAGCTCAAATAGGACCTAACCAGAGTTTCATCACGTCAATAAACTATCGTCGTCGGGCCCATTATAAGATATATTTTCACTTTATTACCTTATTTTACCTGAAGTCATTTTTATTTAAAACAGTTGTCTAATTCTTTTCTTTAGATAATTATTTATTCTAAAGCTACTAAAACTAACTCGCTAACACTAACTTTATACAAACTGCCTACCAAAAGTTTTGTTATTCCAAATATAGAATAGTATTTATCTGAGAGTTATTTGTTGTACTAATATTTAAGTTAGTTATGTAAGTACATATATGTATCTGAACAATTATGAGTTCATGGTATACTTGATACTTACTTGTATCTTCATTCACCTGATTACCGTATACCTTATTAATAAGTTTATGTAGCTATGTAATACATTCATATATCATTAAAATCATAATAGGAACTAAATATTGAAGTTAATTAGTCTGGAACGTTGCATTGTACTGACGTAACGTACGTTGTCTAAAAAACGAAGCTATAATTTCCGAAAATGAAAAATCCAAAAACATATCGCTCTTCAATTCCATTAACTTTTCATTGGGCCGCTTTAAAAATCCATAATCGAGCCTACAAAAATCACGGCGCGTAAGTCGCGGTAATTTTCAGAAGCATAAAGCAAAGCGCAGTTTGCATTATCAAAGCGCATCGGTGGCGCATTTTTTAGCATCGCTGCAGCGGTTGGCGGCGACGGCCGGCGCAGGAATGCAACAGGTAACCGATTCCAGGAAGGCCGCGGCCCGTTACCGTGTCGAATATCTCCGGCAGTCAAACGCGCCGACAAGTGCGTCGGCCACTTGCGACAACGTGCGATGCACCGCGTAGGGCTGCCACCTAACGTCCAGTGAAGGGGAATGGAGCCTGATGAACGCAGAAAGTATTCACAACTATGATGGTCACGCACTTGGTTAATATGGATTGTCAACCGATTAATTTGAAGAAACAAAGCAATGGTCTAGCAATACAGACAAACCAACAAATTTACGTTTTCTTTTATGATCCTCTTATCTCTGCAATAAAATATCATGGGCACTCGTTGAAGTCTCACGCGATATTTTATAATTACTGTCTGACAAGAATGAGCTGCATCAGATGCGCACGGCAGGCAGCCCTAGCCGCCCGCCCCGCGCTCCAGCCCGCCGCATTCCAAGCGACATTGAGTTAGAAACCAGTCGAACGATCCCGCATTCTATCAGCACCACCCGGACCTTCTTCACCTAAAATTTCATCGCTTTATGATGCCTCCGATATGGATTCTACGAATGCTACACGCGAATTTTTGGCCATGCCATATTGGAAACGTTCCTGCAATGCGATAACAAATTGTATGTCATAACGAATACACGGGAACGGAAAGTCGCTGTCGTCGGCTGAACAGCTGCGAGCCCCATGAAATATAGAAATGAAGCGCCCTAAAACGATTTTAATTCGAGGGTGTGAGTCCATTGTTGGCCTCTTCGCCCGTATCGGGGACAGATCAAACCTCGAGTCAACAGCACCCTCACCCTCGCGCGTGGTACCAAAAATAACTTAAAGCATTATGACATTATGCATCTGGAGTGCATGTTATCTTTTCCTTGTGCTTAACTGCGCGACCCCGCGCGTAGTAAACAGAGGTGGAGATAGTAGTATGGATGATAAAATTAACTTTGTACTAATGCAACGGCAAATAGGAAATGTCAATGTATTATGAACATTTTACAATATTATTGGTATTCATTAAAATTTGTGTCATTCTTGTAGTTAATAGGTTTTGATGATACTTTTCAATAGAGAGAGTTGAGTTGAGAAGTTGCATAGAAAAATGTCAAGCAGTATCAATCACTTACATACAGTGTAGTTTAAATATATACATTATCTAATTATAAAAATGTTTGTGACTAATTAAAGGTCCGTTTATTAAAAGTTTTATCGTTAGAAAGATTCAAACAAAGCCTCTTTAAATAATAACGTGTAGGTAACTATGTTAAAAAAATGTGTCCATGCAATTAATCAAACTGAATGTAAAAAAAACAAAGAGTATTTTATGAACCGAAATGCATTATGGTAATTATTTATATTAAATTTACCCCAGAAAAAAATACAAGCGTATTTTTTATGTAGACTAATGCGACTGATGATGTAATAATTTAATTTGTTTGCAAGCCATTTGTCACGAGGTAAATAATACTATATTTAAACCTATCTACCTGTCTGCTTATTACAGTTTAAAGTACAATATGTAACTTTCCAATTAAAATCAAAACTTTTCAATTCACTATATTAGCACTAAAATCTTCGTGCAAATAGTGGAGCAAAGAAGATAAACTATTAACAGTGAAGCATACAAAATAACAAATAGTATTACGTAAATGTGTAATAAATACATTTTTCAATTCACATTACCTACGCACTGCAAATACCTACCGCATGCAAATTATAAAACTCGCAAAGTATATTCTTATAAAAATATACACATTATTCATGAATGAGGTCAAGAATGAATCAACAGGAAAATCTATGCTCAAATTGGGTGAATATGATAAACTATATATAAGAACGTAGTAATATAGGCCAATCGTATCAAATGCGAATTATACATTTCCAGCTCTTTATATTTGTTATATTTTCTCATAAACAATACAAACATACTTATAGATATTTTAAAAGCAAATTGGTATTTAAACTATATATATATATATATATATATATATATATATATATATATATTATTTATTTATTTATTAGCAAGTACAAATATTATATTCACAGTGATTGATATGAGTTTCTATGATATAAATTGGAGCAGTAATGTATCGCGATTCAAGATATAAATCAGTGTCCGCTGTGTATGTATAAAATTTAGTCTGAAAGACGAAAAATTTCATAGTTTCTTAGTACGTGGGAGTCTAGCTCGCTTATTGGGCTAACTCGAACCGAGGAAGATACCACACCCCCACGCAGATCGGCGAACGAAACTTAGTTGTATGGAAATGCTACCTACAGCAGTAGTATTACAGTGGCTACTAGAAACATAACTTTAAACTTTACTAGCATTGTTCTCTCTTATGAATTGTTGTTTTGTTGTTTGTTTTTGCTGTCCGCATAACATCTTTTGAAACTCAGTATAGACAATACTCAGTACCTACTCAGTATACAGTTTGTTTTTTTCAACTTTGTCTGCCCCCAAAAAAATATATTGTTTCCGCTTATGCAACATTTTTCACCGTGTGGCTCCACTCCTATTGGCGCTAGCGAAAACTGGCATACCTTTCCTTGATAAACGAACTACCCAAAAGCAAACATCAATTACCAGTTAAAACTAGTCGTTCTTCAGATAAACGCTATTAACCTAACAAACAAACTTTCCAGCATTATAATATTTGTAATTTTGCGACGATTCCAAAGTTTATGCATGTAGAAAGCATTGAATAAATAGTTGTACTGGTTCAGTTAGATTTAGGTAATATTTTTGGATTATCCTACATAATTATACACAGCACGTTTATTTTAAGCGAGTTAAATAGAGGGCAGGACCCTTTATTTCGTGCCATTTAAAAGCAAGCGTTGCGTTAAACGATTTTAGAACACTCAACAAATACCTATTTCACTCTGAATAAAAGTGTTTCGTCTCTACGGGCAAAGGACGAAAATAACTTTATCTATTCATAGATAAGCAACAAAATTAAATGACAAAGCAACATATGTTACCAAGATGCGAGCAACCCGCACCGGAAATATGAAAACGATATATCTAAGCGCCCCCTGCGACGCATCTCAATCATCCACAAATAAGCAGACGGAAGGAAAGTAATCTAGACAAAAGTTTATATTTAGACGGCTAGAAATAGATGGAAAGGTGAGCTACGTGCGGCGGCCCCACGGTTAAAAATATACCATGCTATCGCCCTAGCAACGATCATCCTCCCTTGCATGCTACAGGAAAACAGCGACACTTCGGCTCACTACTTTGTGCTTTGTGCTGTGGCCAGATACCACTATGAGGAAATGATAACGAGCTTATTGTAATGCTAAAGGATACCGCAATTAGTTACGAACTTTTAATCGGTGCGAAGTTTCATTGTAGTTACATTTACGGGAAGTATGTATTATGCTTCGTTTATAGATTTGTAAATAGTTCTGATCACCTCCGATGTTTTATAACGTGTAAGATTACAAATTAATTTGTTAACAGATGATGTTTTTGCAGAATTTAATTTTGATGCAACTTTTGTCAAAGCTCAACATATCTTATCAATATTTCTTCGAATAGTTCAGAAAAATTTTAAGCATTTTATCTCACAACGCAAGGTACCTAAATACATATACTTACAATGATATGTTATACGGTAAACAGAAGACAAGATTTGATAGCCACGTGCTGGGCTGTAATTTTATCTTTGCAAATACACGATATGTTTGATCTGCAAGTAGTAATAATACTATTAGACGTGTGTACCACACCATTAATTATCCAATTAGCTGTAACCAATTAACGGTATACGTATTCGAATCACGGGCGCGGAGTAACTAGCAGAGTATAGCCTAGAAACAAAAAAAAAACGCAAATATTTTACATGAAACGTATTGACCCAGGTTCTGTTTATATAAGATCTTATGAGAAGAACCTTGATAGGCTGTATTTGTATTGTTCTCATATTATCAATGTGTTGATTAATTGATGGATAACGAACTGACTGAATTAAAAGGCTGGTTTATATTCAACTCTACTATCAATTTCATTCTCTCTAGATTCCTTGAAAAATTGTTGTTTTAGTTAACGAAAATAATGTATTCATATTTGTATTATATTAGGTATAACTAATACAAAAGATACGCAAGCATTTAGATAATGAAAACAAATAATTGGATTTATTTAGAAACAATTAACCCGAGGAATAATTTAACAAAAAATACAACATAGGACATTTGAACAACTCGTCACAGTCCATCGGCATCGTTTAGAAACTGAAAATTTATTAGCTCAGAATGATGAGGTTGTATAAATCTCACGCTGTCACGTCTATCGCAGGAGATGTGCACAGAATAGCTTAGAAAGGCAGTCTGGCGCCAAAGGTATCCGGGTGGTCATACTACGGCCGCGTTTATGGAAGTGCAATCGACAAATAAGGCTGCATAACAAAACACCCTATACGTCTTTCAAACTTCACTCATTTATTACGAATGCCTTTAAGGCCCCCGATGAATTGATGTCGACCGTTTCTACGGAAATGATAAATTTACTTTTGTTGAGCTCTTTATAGATGTCGCTTCATAGGTGGCATGAGCTGGTTCATATTACTTGGCACGTTAACTACGGTACGTACGTACATGGTAAATATAAAGGAGTTTTTGAATGTGTATGCTACAGGGGGACATACAAAAAGGATGTTGTAACTGGCAATATGAGAAAATTAGAAGTCAACTAATCAAGCGTTTTGGAATGCAGCACTGACCGCAATACTAATGGAAATAGGGGATGAATTCACTTGAGGCGATTGGGGTTAGTTTAATTAGAATTGTATTTGAATGTGACTTGGTATTGGTGCTAAATAATATATCAGGTACATACATAACTAACATACTAGTAAAGATGAATAACATACTAGCGAAGGATCACTCCTTTAAAAAGTGGTAAAACTACTTATATACCAAATTTATAGTTACAGCTTACAGAATCTGAACTGATTGTTAAAAAATTTTATCACCCATTTGCACGTACAAAGCCAGGATACACATCAGATAATAGACATTTATATGAAGTAAAAAGACTCAAAGACCTTTCAAGATAATATATAAATGCTCAAGTTCAAGTTCCCTAAGCACAGTTACATAACGGTGACCTAAATAAAAACAGTGAAGTAGACAAATTGCAAAGGTATGAATGCATTAGAGGCCCCCGAGGCTGTTTGCAGTGTCGTGTATCAACCAGGAGATGCTTGCGTCATTTCGCGGAAAACGCGGTGTCGCCTTCCCAACGTCCGATTTATATTTCATACTCGATTAGTCAAACAGCCGACCATAGGCATTACAATACAACGACAATGAGACACCAATAAGGACCTTATCGCTAACAACATAACCGCGATTATCACTAGACAAACCGTACAGGGAATCTTATGAGAATAGTGGACAATGTCAATAGTATTCCAGATGCCGATACATTTGGTTTGTTAATATTCAATTATACATCTATGCCAATGACGTCGAAAAGTAAATTTATGTGACGAGTTGAATCAAAACATTGAATTGATTTTTTTCATACATGAACTCCCAAGTAGGTATATATTACGTGCATTTGTAAACACCTCTATTTCTATTCCTAATTGTTATATTGCACTTTCATAACACATACGATCATCCTCACAATTAATATGTTAAGTCAATATAATTAAAAAAATGTGAATTTGAATAAATTTAAGGGAATTTAAGTACAATCTGCGACAAATATTAAATACATATCAGATATCTTTAAACTTCCCATAAAGCAGTTAATAAGGTTACAACTTCATGTGAAATTTACAAAAGTCTCTTTAGCAAGGTTCAGTTCTGCCCCAAATCATTAATCTATTTCCATTGACGGTCACATGAAATTGAAACTATTCAGTTCTCACGGAAACCGATTCCCGCACAAAAGGTACGACTTAGTAAATGTAAGTCAAGGATGCTCCGACTTGCGATGTCTTGGGACCGTGGGAGAGTCCTCGGCTTGTGCGCACGTGAGCCTGGAGTAGCTCCGAAAGCGTTACGGATACGGACTAGATCCCATACTCGGCAATAATGGCTTCTGTTTGCGGAAATGATCTTCATGATGTTATGAGTCAGGTCAGTATGTAGGTCAGGTCTGGGAAAAGAGCCGCGGACAGATCCAATCTGGGCTGTTCGGTGATGTGGTGCAGTAGTAGCCAGGATTGGATTTTGGGAAGACCATATTGAATTGGTAAGGATGGGTATGCTATACTTTGCTCATAGTTAGAATACAAAAAAATCTACACAAGCGCTGATAAATGTTTCTAGGTAAAGTTTTTATTTAATTCGTGTATTTCTGTTAGGCTGAAATACTAGGTCGCTTGTCAAACCACATTTCAATATATTTTAAGCACGATAAAATTTCCTCAATAAATGTATTTCCATTCATCGTTTTCTTTGAGAATGGCAAATCGTATATATATGCGCGACTTAGCATTTTAATTTATTTTTTGTAACGCTCTATTGGTACCTAAACTATAGCAGACTCGATGCCGATAGAGCATCCATTTATTATATATACTGGAACCAACTTAACGTTATGGTAAACATTGGTTTTAATAAACGTTTTCAATTAGACATGATTTATTAGCGCGATGACAGCTGAAATTCGAATTATGTATTAAGCATGACCGTCGTGATTATGAGGGCGAAGGAGAGCG
>NC_052108.1:3844254-3905575 GCF_012273895.1 Zerene cesonia
GGGGGGCAAGCCGGGAGCAGGAATATTCAAAGCGTGAGAACGCCGCGCGACCCGCATGCCGCGACTTCACTCACATATCTCACGCGCAACCTCTGCGGCGCGCACCCCGCTAAAATCCACTCTATCTTTACTTGGGTAGAGTCGCAATTCGCGTTTCCGCGGTTTGCGGTTATCGCTCAGAACATTCGAGGACAATACTTTTCTAGTTTAGGTACGGCTGGCATTGGCCCGGATACTATCGATGAGCGCGCGCGTCCATTCGCCACATACAACGACAACTCATAATAATACATTACTCATCGGCTGGAATGTTTCCAAGACATCCTTTATCAGAGATTCGCGTTTTTCACCTTTTTGTATCCAATGTAAAATGTTGAAATAGACAAATTGCTATTTCTGGTATTTAATTATGACGTTCGAGCAATTTATTTACAGTTAATAAAATTTAAATGGTCGAGTAAAAAATGTATGGTTAGAGATTTTTTATAACCATAGATTATATTTGCGGGATGCGAAACTTTTTGTTCCTTCAGTGGTCTGGTGATAAGGCAATTCTTATAATTTTGTTGTGATATATTTTTATAAACTATCTATATAGAAAGTAAGCACCGACAACATATTTTTCATACGCTAGGTCGCCTTCAGCGCGTCTACAATAAAAAAAGAAATATTTGTTTGTTAATCACGTGAGCCCGTGAACAAAGCTCGACGTCAAAAACTGCGAATCGACATTAATGGTCCTTTTATTGCCGGAGCGTCGTCGCGCTGTGGGCGTGTCGTTAAATGTTTTCTTTCGTCGATAACTAGGCGATTTTATTTTTGCGGCAACAGTTCATGGAAATGTATGAGGGAAATGAACAGGAATAACTCGGTACATGGAAGATGTTATTTCGTGGTTTATGAACTAATTGTAACATTAAATGCAAAATAAAATGTTAAATTTTATTAGTATTTAGGTGTATCGAATTATTTGAAATGTATAATATATAATGTATTTTTAATTGTCAAAATATATTTATTCTGATGTTTTATTACAATTTTTTTTTTAAATGATGAAAAAATTATAATGCGGACTTAAATTAAATAGAAGTGTACTAATTAAGACAGGAAATTATTGTATACACATTTACCGAGCATAATAATTGACGTAAATTTAAAAGTTGTGTATCTATAAATTATTTCAAGTTTCACAAAAATAATTTGTATATAAAGTACGTATTCATCTTCAAAATTATATGTAAAAAAATGTATGTGAAACATGACTTTTTCCCGATTATTTCTGGTTTTATTTTACAATATATAAGTATGATGGGCGATGGCATATAAACATATTTGCTTTCATGTACTCAAATATAATCATAGATACAGTATCGAAATAATTTTCAGCCACCTTGTAACGAGTTTTTTTTATTAAATTACGAATTTGAAACTCAAAAATAGGTAGCAAGTTCTTTTTTATATGAATAATTTTTTTTATAAATTTTCAGACTTCTAAAAATATTACCAAAATTATGACGTAAGAAATATTTTAATTTAAATAAGAGGATCCTATTTGGATCCTATTAGGATTTGAAATATGAACGTTTTACATTATAATAGATAAATTACTATTGAATCAAGCTTATTTATTTCGGTACTTAACATACACGTGAAATCTAGTACCTACACAAGAATAAGAATAAATGAAGTTAATATTTAGCAATGTCTATTGTCTAGTGTTTACATCATTCTTACGTCACTTCAAAAACTTTAACATATTTGTGAACGTTCGATTTCGAGACGTGACGTTCCGAATTTAAAAAAAAAAAGAAAAAAAAAAGAAAATAAAAATTTCGTAAATTTGAATTATGAATCGAAATGAAAATGCAGGGGTTGCGTAGTTTTCGGGGCCCCGTTCGTCGACCTCGTTCGGGCCCGCTCGTTGACGCGCCGTTTCCCGCGCTCCACCCCGCGGGCCCCCGGTCGCCGCCCGTAGATAGCGGCCCAGATGCGCTCAACTTGCGTACCGTCTGAAGGTTATTTTCGCACTTATACGTTGCCGTTTTTCAGTTGAGGTATGTTCGTTAGGTTACTTTTTCTATTGTATTATTATTTATGTTGCAAAAATAGTAATTATTTAGATAATCAATGAAATCTTCTCTCTTTAAGAAATTAAGAAATTACTTAGTTTAGTTCCACTTGTTTGGGGGGCGACTTTAAACGGTTAAATCAAGGGTAGAAGTATAGAGACAAAGATAATGCAAATGTTATCATTAACAATACTATTATTTCCTCTAATGCGTTCGCATGAAATGCAATTTTTCCTTAAATAATCAATTTAAGGAAAAATTGTTTTTCATGTGAATTACACAGTAATTTCATTAAAGCATTGATTAGTTTGTATTGTTGTTTATATTATGTACATAATTGATAACAAGAGTTATTTCCTACAAACTGTATTTGATTTATGAGCGCATAATGTAATAATGACATAATTAACGATGACCGTGACATATATATAGCAAATGAAGATTCATAGTTTATCTTACACATGTTCAACGGTGTCCTACATAGCAAAACGTAGAAACCAACAAACTCAAGACATGAATTTGAAAAAGGAACGCAAATCGGAAAAGCGGACCGCTAGTTGGCGCCCCCTGGCCGCCGCTCCGCCGCCGCTTCGCCCTAATTAAACAATAATCGAAAAACTACAATGAACGGGCGCGCGGCTCGCTGTCCCCCCTGCCCCCGCGGCCCGCGGCCGCTCGCGCTCCCGCCCGCGCCCGCGCCGCGCCGCCCCGCGCCACCCGCGCGCCTCGTGACGTCACCATTGCACTCCTCATTATCGCCTCTCGGCTAGAACGCAATGCGCTACAATACATATGGCTCACTTACAAAAACTATGTACGACGATGTCGCTGCGAGCGGCGTACCGCGCTGCGCTAGTCACAAGTGGCGAGCGTCGGCGTCGCCCGCGACACGCGATACTGAACGCGACGAGATCTTGCGATATTTTCGTCGACAATGTTACTTTAAATATCGATCGACTTTTAATAGATCTCGATTGGCATTTGCGGTTCGCTTTATTGCGACTAAAAATACAACGGGTACATTCCTTATCGCGACAAACTGACTTTTCATTTTATTCTGTCTATACAATGTTGTACATTAATGTTTGCCAAATAATTTTATACTGAAATAAATTAATTTAACTAATATAGAGCTTGTTTGAAAATGTATTTCATTAATTTTCCTCTCAAATATACACTCCAAAATATATTCTTATAATTAATAGTTATTGTGTGTATCACTTTATTTTAATAGTTTTGTATTGTAGTCGATTGAATTTTGTAGCAAACCGTTAGATCCGTAGTAACTATAATATAGTTACCCTAGCTGGAGCTACATCAAAAATTATAAAAAATTATATTAACGTAACGTAAAAGTAACATTAGTAACTACTACAAGCGTTTACTATTATATAGACCGCACCATGTGAAAAAATCCTTTATCCATAAGCATTCCCAAATTACTCTGTCAACGATAGTTTAATATTTGATAATTCTCCTGTTATTTGGTAGCTTAGCTCGACATTATGAAGTGATACAGTCCATTGCGCCGTTAGAAATAACGGGCGCAATAATTTGACGCTTATTCACCGCAATGTACTTCTGTAGATTTTTAGTATTGCTTTTCATTCGTTTCGTTACCACAAGCAATTTTTAATAATCAGTGGAAATGTGCCATTAAATAATTAATTATTAAATGTTTATTTGAAAAACTTAAATGCGGCTAGCAATTAAGCGAAATAATATAATACAGTTTACCCTAATATAATACCCATTAATATTATTAATTACAATTAGTTTGTTTGAACCCTCTCTTTATTAATTTCATTAGCTTTTCTTAGTTCATGTCTGTACGATAAAAGACTGTTTGATATTACGAACTAGCTAATCAAAAAAAATTAGCAAATTAAAAAATGATTCCCAATATATCTAATAAATAATATTAATATTTAGTTAATAAATACAAAAGGTGTACACGGGTACTCGTCACTAGGTGTATTTTACGCAACGTAAGCATATTGAATGTCTATGAAGGGTGTATGGCTAGAAAGTGTACGGTCCACTAGGTGTAATTTACGCGAAGTGCGGTTACGCGTAGTGCGTCATCAACCCGCCGCGTCACTTCGTCCATAAACAATGATTGATGTTCGTGTTGCTAAATATTTTCTCTTCTTTGATTTTTACTTTAGCGCAGAATTTAACATCTGATATAAAATGCTGTGACGTAATATCGGGCCGCGGGAGAAATTTTTCCTTTAGGCAAATAGGACATTCCTTATTTTGTCAATCTTGATTATAAATGCAATCATCGCAACGGAGCGATTTTATAGCCATTATGGTGGTGAAACACTGAAAAAGAACGTTGGAAAAGGTTTATCTCGGGACTGTCTGTTTTTCCTTTGACGGGAAGTGATGTTGTCTTTTCATGCCACAAATAAAAGCTAATTTCAAATTATCTATTTAGTCGAGCTTTGGTACTCAAGTTTCGATTTCTTGAAATTG
The DNA here is from genome assembly GCF_012273895.1 of Zerene cesonia. Lineage (NCBI taxonomy): Eukaryota > Metazoa > Arthropoda > Insecta > Lepidoptera > Pieridae > Zerene > Zerene cesonia. The sequence goes on from NC_052108.1 coordinate 3,848,805, forward strand.
AAATTCCAAATTATAAATATCAAAAATGTACTGGAAAAAGTGGTGAAGCAAAATGCTTTTTTTTAATAGTCTGTAGCCGTAGTACTTGGGTACGTCATTTAAAAATAGATTAAATACTATTTTCCCTCCAAAATACAGCACGAATGCCTTATAAAATTTGATTTACTTTTCAATTTAGACATAATTATATATAGGTAATTGAGTACCTAACTATCAAACAAAGCTAGACGATTTTCTCACAAACAATTTATTAATAGGAGCATTTTAATTCGAAACCCGCATCCCATTAGAAAGCCCAGTTCATTCGCGTTGTAAGAACCAATGTATGTCTCAATAATTCATAGATCGCGGTTCCAGTCTAGACAATACGGTAATTACGTACCTTTATGAATGCTAATGCATACTATAAGCTGTGTTATAAGCCATAAGGCAACTGCAAAATACGATTATATTTGCGCACTCTATCTGTTCAATTGTTATAATAGAGTTTAGTAATAATATATATGGAATTATGCGCTTTAATATAATTATATATGGATCAAATAAACAAAAAAATAATTGTTGTGTGAATTGAAAGTATATTTTGTCCCATCCCTTTTGTCCCAGGCTATCTTCGACTATGATTTCTGCGCAATTTTGTGACGCCATAGGTGTTAAATTAAACGATTTAATAATCTGTGTTTATGAATAACGTTTGTTTTTAAATTTGATGTAAGAGACGTAAAATATTAAATCAACCGTTATTGAAACGCAAAGTAGATTTCCAAGTAAATAGTATTTTTTGAAAAGTTATTTCATACGAAATTTACAAATAAAGGTCATTGACGTTCCTATTTTAAGTTGAATTGCAATATATACTGCTTAGAAATAACAACATAGATTCTATAGAAACTTCTTCAGAGACGTAATGCGATATTTGACTCTACATTTGGTATGAACTTATAGGGCTCAAACTGAACTGTGAACTTATTGTTATCAAAACGTGCATACTCTACACACTCTAACTCTACAAAATATACAAGTATACATACAATAAATAATCTAAAATGTTTTTTAAGGCCAATACAGTATAAGTTATTGTTCTAAACACATACATTGGTGAAGTTGTGAAATAAATTTATGTTATATCTATACTAATAACATAAAGCCAAAAAGATTTATTTATTGATCGAACTCGTAAATATCAACAACTACTGGACCGACTTCAAAAACTATTTCCGTTACCGTTGGATATATATTGTGATCTCTGAGTGCACTATGTACAAGCGAAGCCGTCCGGACCTCTAGCTTTTATAAAATAAGAAAGAATTACGTACGTTTTAAAAATTAGTATCATTTCTCTCGATACGATTCTAACAAGCCAACACATTGAAAATGCCTTTAAAATGAGATCCCATATAAAGAGCCCTAATTGACATCGAATGGAATAAGTTTGTTTATTATTCAGTTTCTTAATAATCATTAAAATATGTCCACTATATTATATAATGGTGTACTTAATAGCTGCTCAAGCCCGCATTCTCAATGATATCGAGATCAGTTGCAATGTGCGACGTGTGTTCTTCCACGTGTATGTTTTGCATGGGAAGTGATCAATTTTATTCAATTCAATTATTCAATCTAGAACATATATAAACGCATCGTTAATATGTATTTTCGCTAGTGTTTCTTATACCGTTTACATTCGAAATTTATAGTCTGAGAGTATTATTTATTAGTGTGGGATCCGAGCCCGCGTCAGCACAATTTGGGCCAGCTCGCGTCGGGGAAGGTACCACACCTCCTCAGATGATCCGTGTGAAATAGTAGAATGCTACTGTGTTTCGGTCGTTGAATGGGAGACCCGAGACCCGTATCCTTTTGCTACCTTTCCAGTCCATTCCTTTATTCCTGTCTTCAATCCTCTTTAAACGCATTTGCTGCGGCTCTACCTATGTAAATGTTCATTGGCGGTGGTGATCGCTTACTATCAGGCGAACCACCGCACACACACAGCTCAGTTTCCCTTTGTGACATAAAAGTATAAATATTAAACTTTCTGAGACTATCCATTTGTAGTGTGCCCTTAAATAGGACACGTTACTAACAATTGGATGCTTACAATGATACGTATGATGATATATATTGTTCTTCTAATATATACTTTTAGACAATGCAATTTCTGCACATCAAGTGGACTTGAGTGACGATAAGAGAAATTACTAATTATTATTATTTTTTTTTTCTTTTTATTATTTTTTTTTTTATGTCATAGCGGGCAACTGAGCTGGTGGTTCGCCTGATGGTAAGCGATCACCACCGCCCATAACATTCGCAAAGGTAGGACCTCTGCGAATACGCTGCCCGCTTTTTTGGGGTAAGGGAAAAGGAATGGATTAACGACTGGAAAGAAGGAATGGACTGGGACGGGTGAGGAAAAGGAAACAGGCCTCCGGCTCCCCCACTCACCGTACGAAACACAGTGGCATGCCACTATTTCACGCCGGTTTTCTGTGGGGGTGTGGTACTTCCCCGGTGCGAGCTGGCCCAATTCGTGCCGAAACGTGCTCGACTCCCACAATAAAAAAATTTAATGATTAAATTAAATATGTTTTTAAGATGAAAAGCATTACAACACTGTGTTTCACAATATTAACGAACATATGATGCATTGATTGATGAACGACGTAAAAATTAAATCATCTCATCACATTGTGCAATTTCAAGATACAAAAACACCCTCCAAAATAATCTCTAACCCTACTAATACTCATTATACAAGCGAAAGTAACTCTGTCTGTCTGTTTGGCTCTTCTCCATGCCCAAACCTCAATAAAAGAACATTAAATTTTAATCTTCATGATTTAATAAAAATTAAAGGTTATTGTGTAAAAATATATAGAATACCAAAAAAATCTATATGACTATTTTATATATTTATGGTGGAAGACGCAGATTCGAAGCCAGCCTCAAATATTTAATAATAACATTTTACAGTTTATTGTTGCATAAACTGGTGATATGAATAAATAATAAGTACATAATTGCTTAGTAAAATTTTTATTCGAACTTGGTTAGGTGTACAAATTTTATTATTGTGGTTGTAGTAGAATAATTCAAAAATATAAAAAGAATGCTTCTTTCCCATTATTATTGAAGAGAGTACTAGATATCATAAACTATTTAAGACTTTCTGCTATTATTTCTTTAATCATTGTTATTGATACGCCCGTATTCAGAAATTTTGTAATTATTTAAATTCGACCTTCCAGCAGTACGCTATAGAGTTAATTTTTGCATGAACATACAACTAATGTCATTCATACTTTACCATTATATGTAGAGTTTTCAAAGAATCAAAGGGAGGGTTCAACTTATTAAATATTAAACAATTCGAAAGCTCGTTACGCTAGGTTGCTTAACTAGCAAATTAAGCAACAAAGTTATCTCAAATATGAATAACATTACAAACACTCTATGTACAAACAACTTTAAATGAGGCGTTCAACAACCTAATAATGGCGTCCAAATACAAATAGAAATAATCAAAACAAAATCCCACTCAGGTGGAACGTTGAAGTCAGAATGATCCCATCGTTCTCAATAACACGTAAAGTTGTGTGGAGCTTTTAACATTAAGGAATTTATTTGAAAACATTATATTTTCAGTTTCTTGAATGCAGTAGTGTCGTGTAGTATAAATGCATAATTAGTGTACGTAAGTACACACATTTGTTATTGTGCGTTGTTTACAAATAAATAAGTAATTACGCGCATTCAAGACGCATAAATAAGATCGACTGCTGCAGTTGTTTACGTATACAACACAGTAAAAGATATAGACAATAAATTACAGGCTGAACGAAAATAAGGCAAGTGGCGTCGGGAAGGCAGCGTGACGGGCAGGTGCACGCTGCGTTCCCACTTCCGACCGCGGCTCTACGCCGCAAATTGCAAATCACTCCCCGTCATTCGTGCAAAAGTGAGCCTTAACGACAGAAAATAAAATGCAATTTACCGAAATCCACAAATCCACGTGAATCTACCACAAAAACGATTCATATTTCGCGATGAAAGTACTCGCCGCGATCGTCACTGGTGCCGGTGAATCTGAAACGGCGAACGGGCATGCGTCGTATCGAGAATGCACCGCATGCATGACTTACTGTTAGGTGACGTAAAGTAGGTAAGGGTCGTCATCGGGGATGTGCAGGCGGCGGCGCAGCGCACGTGCGGCCGCGGCGCAGTGCAACGTGCGCGGGGCGCAGGCGCGCAGTTGCGACTGCAGCGGCCGCGCCCCGCCCCCCGCGGCCCTCCGTTGCCCGCCGCCGCCCGCCGCCACCGACACATTGTCAACAAACACCGAATGAATGGAAATGAGCCCGAAGGTGCTTCACATTACACGATCGAATGTACTGCCCCATATATCTCGCCATTCGGTATACTCTATACACTTGACGATGACACAACTTTTTGAACGGAAACACTTACAAGGCACTTTTTGCGTTATTGTTATTGTACACATTTTAATATTTACACTGATTTATTTGATGTTTACGACCGGTATCGATATCATATCGCTGTAAGTAAATAAATTTTATAATACTCGGGCTCTATACAGTTTGACAAAATTAGGATGATTCAAATGTATTACCGGTTATACACTACATCTAAAAACCCTAAGACACATGTACAGGTATTAGAATACATTGATCTTATTTATTGTATCTTACCATTTACGTTGAAACCAAGAAATGCATCAAAACATCGGACTTATTGAGCACCGAAACTTATTAAAACGTGTACAGTTAATCTTTTTTTACTGAGATCACATAAATCTCTATCATATTTTCCCCACAGTGTCAATTCAAGAACAAAGGCAATAATTTCCATAGCGACTCTACAATCACGCGTACCAAACGTACTCACAAAATTTCGACCCACCGCTGCTCGTAAATCTTAATATTCCTAACTAACTGAATGAATTTTCCTTCTGGCTCCTTATACATATTATTTTATTGGATAATTTTGATAAATGGGCGCGGTCAATGTTCGTGTAGTTTATAGCTAATATATGAGGCAAAGAGATAGGGTAAAGTACAATAACTGTTTAGTGAGTAGAATTAAATGAAATCACGGGCTTTGCTTGTTTTTGTGTGAGATAATAAACATTGATTTTGTGTTAGTTATCTTTATATAAAGTCCTACATAGCTTTATTTAGTTTAGTCCACGAAAACGCAGACGCAATGTTCATTAGAAGTTCTGGATATAGCATCTAGCTTTATGTTATTTATTCGCCTCTCAAGAAACTAAGCAATTTAGCGTAGATATGTCATTATACTTTACAGTGAGATTACAAGCACTTTTGTTTCATATTAGTTGTTTTATTCAATACCCCATTTATAGCATTCCACTCACTCACTCATGCTTCTGTAAACACACGAAAATATGGATACTGACAATAGAAATTAGTTAATGACGTGTTCATCCTAAATCCGAGTGATAGTTTGGATGCTGTCTGCGGCTAGCTTTGGCGATATTGATCCTATCCTTGATCCTTATGTGTATATACTGAGTCATGTATTTTCAGGGTTTATAAATGAATTGTTTCAATATCAAACTTGTTTATTTTCAGCTTGTTTACTATTCTTCATATACCAGCTACATATATGATGTACGTAATTAGTAGTGGAAAAATAGCCCGTCGTTATTACGTGATATTTTTCACAAGTATTCCGTAGATGTATATAATGTAATAGCGAAAATATCGTGGTAGTAAACACTTATGGATACTCCTTTAGCTCTCGATGCAGACCTACAACAAAAACATGGACAATCATATAATTTCATAGGTCGATCAAACCTTATAAAGTTTTATTTTCATACTTTATCAAACCCTTAAGGAACCTTAGCGACCAGATAATTAGAATTCTAAATGTGTACACAAGGATAAACAGTACATTTAAGGAACATTAAGACGTTTTTAAAAGTGCATTTCGCGTTAGCGACGCAGCTGCGTATGCGCAAGTATTTGTACTAGTGCTTGACTGAGCCTTACGATTTAAGTTATGTATACTTCATACGAAATTGTTTTCTTATTTTCGCATTTTACCTTGTATGTAAAATATAACATCGAGTCTCAAATCGATCCCTTATCGTAATTTTTCCATATTAATCATTTGATTTCTAATTGTAAGTGGTCTTGGTAAAGGCAAATTTAGTTAGTATAACATCTAAGCGTTATTTATGTATAAAAATAAAATAGGTATCAATAATAATAGTGACTAGAAAATATTAAACTTAACTGTTTAAGAAAGAAAAACACAATAAAAGTAGCGTTTTGAAGAAAAAACAAGTTATTCATTGCCCACAATTTAGTACATATTCAGTAAACAAGGGTTATTGAAACAGACAGCGGGCAGCAGGAGCGCATTTAGTGTTATCGATGCAGCTGCGTACGCGCAAGTATTCGGGAGTCGCGTTTGGGAGCCGGGGTCAACGGCCGCGAGCGCCGGCTCCCTTGCTTGCTCTTTTCTAGTGCAATTCCTGCAGTTTGTCACGTCATCCGTTTGGTTATCTTGGATGAGTTATTTGTTCAGTGTAATACTTACCATTAAATGTATTTTACAATTTAGGGATAAGTTGCATAGTTTTAGAGTACATTCAAATTAGATTTTCGTGGGCTCCAGGCTTTGTATTCATGTTGAATAAAATATCATTAAATAGAATGTTTCTATTACTTAGTAATCGCTGAGACTGGTTTGGTTCTAAATCATAAATATGAATTATTTTACCTTTAATCTGGCCACGAGAGCATAACGGCTGAAGTAAAATCCTATAATTTTTTTTTAATAGGCTTGTTGTCATCAAAAAATTGTTTTAAAGAGTAGCAAAATGGCCATAAAAATGTTACTTAAGCCGTTTATGCGATTGCGGCAAGTATAATTAAATAAAGTGTATGCGTATGTTTGAAGTTAAGAATGCTATTTAAAATCTCTAACTATAGGTATTGCATTTTATTCATTAAGAATGGGATTCTAATTCGAGCACGCTTCAGCACGAATTACAATCCCACGAACAAAACGAGCTGGAGGCCCGTATTTTCTTCCTCACCCATCTCATTATTTCTCCATTCTCTTATTCCCGTCGTCAATATTTTTCCAATCCTTTACGTCCATAGGCGGTGGTTATAGCTTACCATCAGACAAACCATCTTTTTAGTTCATTATCACCAATCAGTATTCCACTATGAATAAATGTTATTTTTATATTATTCGCTATAAATTTGTTTCAATTATTATGTATTCTTAAGAAACGGAAGTAGCACAATTAATGTCCAATATTTGTTAGGAAAATAAGTTCGTAATAATAAGTCACGTAAGTTGCAGTAAGAATTATGTGTAAGTGTCCATATGACATTAAAATGTCTTCATACGTAAATTTATTAAATTTTCATGAAACGTGCCCGGTGCGAAGTTGGAATGCATCTCATTCAGTGTCCCACTAACTCTAATCTAACTATATCTCAAAGGAAAGTAAAATAAAAATACAATAAAATGCTTTATGCTTAATTTATTAAAATAATAAAATAACAAATTCGTTAAATTATTCTATGTCTTTTACACATCTCACAATAACGCGATTACTCAGACAAAACCTAACGTCGTTTCGTAAGTACATACAAATTTTGTACAGTCCAGGGATTTCATTCTATGAGCAGTTCGAACATACAATTATAATACAATATCTTCATCAAATACATCAACATATCAAAGGATAATTTATTCATGTCAAATAAATAAAATTTCTACAGCCTATTTACAGCAACACTGAAGAACGTTTCGAACATTCTAGAGCTTGTCAAGTTGTAAATAAAATAAATAATTTGCTCATTATACATCAAATAAATTATAATACTTTCAATGTTATGGCAATAAAAACGATAATAATTTCACAAATAATTCTTATTAAGTAATTGGAATCCGTATTGTGCGACAGTGCTATATAATATCTATTAGTACTTATATACTAAATATCTAGTCTATTCTTTAACTATATACATAATCATGTACAGAATTTGGCAAATATCGTTTAACCATTGACACGGCTGGAATTGGGCAACTTATTCGTTAATACAGGAAAAATGATTTAGATCCTTTACACGTAGGTATAAGGCTTCGTCAAAACTTGTCGCAATATAAAAACAATACGTACGTAAACAAGTTTTATAAACTATTTACAAAAAAAAATAATAATAATTACCTAAAAGCATATTCTTTGAAATGATTCAACCGTAACTTTCAGTTTCAAAAAGTTGACGACATAAATGCACGATATAGGTCTGACAAAATTCTAAATTAATGAATAACTCGCCCAAACACATAGAAGGAAGGCACGGTGTGAGTGTGTGGGTATTCGTGTTTACCCGAGACCCACGTCAAGACACATCATGACTAAGAAGCCAATGATGCAGCCCCATGTAGCCAGCTTCCCGTTGCCGCTGCAACAAAAATATATAATAATAAAGTAGCTCAATATGATTCTATAGGGAACCAGCTAGAGGGTTTTAGGAGCAGCAAAAACAAGCGCTGAAGCCGCATGTAGAAATGCATGTGTGGTGTGTAAATAGTAGTTTATTTTTATACTATCACCGATTCGGAATATATGTCTACCGAGAAGATTCGGCAATAAACTTGAAAATCACTCTTTTATAAGTCAAACATAACTGTCTTGTATGTCTATTGCATTTTTATCTTTAAGATAGTCGAGATAAATGGAAAATATACATGTACGAGATAGCCGAAAAAAATACAATAATTTGTTAGCTCAGCTATTCATTTATTATACAACAATTTATTCACACATTGTGCATTGTAAATCTCTGAATTTGCAACCAGTTTAACGTCACGGTTAGAGTAATGTATGTTCGTTTTGTTCAACCAAAAAACTAGTCTAGGTAACAAATATTAAACTTTTTATCAACAAAATATGCTTAAATAAAAACCGGGAACTTAAAATTACAAACGTATTTTTTTGTCAACTCAATTTTTCCGTTAAAACGTAACTAACTACACCATTCATACAACACAGCGCCGAAGCAATTACAATCCCCATTATAAATTAAATTCAGACACGTAAAATATTTATTATCTTCATTTGCAAGCGTGGCTCGGGCGAATTTAATGCTTCCGTGGTCAAACTGACACGGAGGTGCTCACAATGGCACCACACATCATACGCTCGGCCCGTTATTAAACGTAGTCGTCATACGAGCCATTGAGAAACGCGACAACATTAGAATATCAAGGAGCCAGCAGAGCGATATCGGAAAGGCCGGCAATGGCGCTTGCGTCTCACGCACTCGGATTTATAGAAACAATAGTCATTGACGGCACGCCGGGACTCTAGCTGGAATTATGAGCCATTATAATAAAACGATTCCCCGTACTCACTTGCATGTCGTCTGAGCCGGACAATATTGTTAATCCGAGCGCGCGTCTAACAGCACCGATTGTGGTGTACGATAGCTTATTACCAAAAACGGTGGGTATGCTCTGAGGAATTGTTTTCGATTTTTGCCTAATTTCGTTATTCATGCCAAAAGTCTACAACTGAGGTTTTGGGTTAGAACTTCTTCAAGACACCGGATGAAATAAAGAATTACAAATTACATGATACTTCATTTCACTTTCATCCTTATTGAAATAAAAATACAATAAAATTTGAGATTCGTCCGCATTTTATATATTTATAATAAGCAAATTCCAAAGGCTTAAAACTTAAGTATACAATTAAAAATAACAAATGAGTTATTCAAATTATTCGTACAATTTTAACGCCATAAACTACTCAATTTACGTGCCATCGGTAAAAAGATCGCTTACGTAACCGACACATGCAATTTAGTTGCAACATAAGGAAAAACCTCTGCAAAATAACAGAGGCATCCGGCACCCACACTGTATATTGATCGTACGAATTTGCATGTGCGTTTGACATTGTTGCTAATGATAGGGCGCGTATTCTGCCATTCTTATGTGGAGCGCAATGTAGTGCATCATTGCAATTTGCATTATATCAGCATTCTATTGAGTAATAGCATAAGCCACTGAAAATCCTATCAATAGCAGACATGACTAACCTACAGTTATTTAGGCTATATTGTGTGCTTTCAAACTCAAACTTTCTAGATATATGCCCACAAATTTATCGATAAATTTAGATCAAGGCTCTCAAAAGGATACTGATCAAGAAGATAAGAAATTTAAATACAAACGTATGAGGAATCGAGATTAAAAAAAAATACTAAATGTATAATTAGACGGATTAATTTAAATAAAACAGAAATCAGTTAAAACTATATATTAGTATTAATTAGAAGTTATTTTCTTATTTTACAATACTGCAATGAAACAAGCTACGCGCCATAGAGTTAACTAGACAGTCATCGATTAAAACTGTCCACAAACTGTTGCTCAAGTCTATTTATACGCATGTCTTCTTCTAGTAACATAACTCTTTGGCAGGCAACAGTATGCAGATCACGTATGGAGCGGGAAACACCAGCTGAGCAACGCACCTACATACCAACCTCGATTGCTGACATCACACTTACATTTGACCAAGTTTAGGCAACTTCGTAAAAACACCAAATGTAACGATGCAAATTCCAACTTTTTATATAAGCGTGTTGACATTTTAAAGCATTGCTAGAACTATAGAAATGTTGCGATTAAGGGATTCTCCAAAGTGCACATAAATTTTCCGATACTCGGTATTCCGAAAATTTTCTATTTAATTTTTTTATCTTATCGATCACTCTTCTTAACAACTCTTTTAACGTTCGTCATTCCGAATCATTGAATTTCAAAATACCAGTAGCGATAAACATCTATTATACATGTGTTTCCCTAAATTTTCTTAGCATAACCTTCTTTTACCCTATAATTCAACGTCATACTTTATTTAGATTTCTGCAACGGATGTCCCGTAGGTAAATATATCAGTAGTTTATGTGCTGTTCTGGTACATAAGTTACATTACTGCCGAGTATCATCAAAATTCGTATTGTAGTTTTCGCGTGGAAGAGTAACAATCATACATCCATACATTCTTGCAAACTTTCGCGTTTATAATATTAGTAGGAAGTAAAATAGGATAATCAATGTCTTATTCTTACATCCTATCTACATGAATATAACAATAACACTTATTAGCTTGACTGTGAACCACCGGAATCGACGTAAGGGTATTTCCCACTCAAACAGAAGCAAACTATGTATGCAATGACTTGCTCGTATGCATAGGTTATTTGTTTGAAGATATTTCAAGGTAAGTTGCTTTTGCTTTAGGCAATTGCAAAATTTAACAAAATCATCGTATACGCGGTCAAAGACAATTAATTATGTAACACGCAGAAAATGTTTTTCTACTTTTGTATGCAAGTAAAACAAGAAAACGGTAGGTTAAATATATTTTCTTTGATTATATTATCATTTTTTAATTTTTGGAAACCTAATATTATCAATGTCGTCAGTAGTTACAAATCGTATGAACGCAAACTCTATTTAGAAACATTTTAGGAAGAGTTAGCTGAGCCACCCGAGATTTAGTGTAATTGTGTGACAAGGATTACGAAACAAAAGATATTTTTGCTGGTTGGGGATTAAAGACATAATTTAAAATACTACTGATAAAAATAACAACTTAGTGGACATAGATCGCAATTTCTTCTGTGTATTTGATTAAGTAAAACTAAGACGAGCAATCTTTAAATTCATTCGGCATTACAAAGCACTTAGAAATTTACGAAGAAAAAGGTGTATTAAGATTTAATGTGAAAGGCCGTAAAGAAAAGACGTTCCAGTGCTTCTCGTTCAAAATACTATTTGGGTTGACAGTTGAGGCATCCAAAAAATCCTTCCAGGATTCGCTTCGCGATGTCTGGAGGTAGGTCAGGGAGCCGGCGCACCGGATTCCCAGACAGTGACGTCAGCGTTTAGACAAACTAGAACGATGTCACCGGCCTTATCCCGGCAACGAATGCGTTATTTTATATAATTATTATTATTGACAGTGGCGAGACGGTGGCAAACCCACGCGTGCACCGAATTTACTTCATACTGCGGGAACGGAGACCGCTGCAAATAGACTTGTCGCCGCCGTATCCGACGGCGCACACACACGTTTATCTGTTAAACGTTACACGTGCATTGCCTACGCACCGACATCAAACAAAACAAATATCATAACGCGGTTTTAAATCATCACATTTAAATTTATTCTTTCATCTACAAAGCCGCGCGAGTTTAACAACTCCGCCGACCCGTGTACGACACTCGTAATTATATAGATATGCTTAACGATAAACTGGGAGAATATGAATATAATAGCGTTATTTACGGTGTGAGGACAGCTGCATCACCGGTGCCAAATCTCCGTCAATTTATGTTATGTCGCCCATATCACTTTTAACCAAACACTTATTAGTCAGTTATAGCGCGGAATAAAAATGAAATGTGTGGTAATAAAAGCGATATTGAGTTTTATTTTCTTAATATATGATGCCGTGATGGAAATAGAAAAATTCCTAAACAATTCTTAAACAATATTGTATTCTATAAAATAGTCTAAATGCACATATACATCTATCAGAAGCACACTATCTCATCATAAACAGTAACAACATTTTTTGCTCTACACGTCCCGGTCTTATAAGCAAGCAAGCCCCCAGTAAGATAAAACAAATCACGTGACAAATTTATGAAAAACGCAATTTATGCATCAATGCAGTGTATATCATTTACAAATAACTTTTATAACATATGAAGAATACTATACGAAAATTACACTTAAAAAATTAAACTTACGCAGTCACACGATAATAACATGACAGTAAAGTTCAATAGCCACTGTGTAGTGACGATTTCGTCTGCTTGTCATCCAATCGCTTCAATATTCAATCAATTCCTATTCCGTACTGTAATTGACTTCGCGGTAGTTGCAATTCGTAGAATCTAGTTAACACATCAACTTGATCATCTCTTACGATTGAACAAAAACAACACTTCTAAACAGCATGCAGTCTGATGCCAGTAGATTTAAAATTCTCAACAGAATTAGCAAAAATGTAAATATCAATAATATCATAATATCATAACAATCAATATTAACCAAATTCTAATCTTTAGTAACTTAAAAATTACTAAGTATTAATAATCTGTGCAAGTATATAAATGCGTGACTAATATGCGTATGTGTTATATCTCTGTTAACAAAGTAATAATAAGAAATATTTCAGAGGTAATCCAGTATCTAGTCTATAACTCTACAAGACTGATGTCACCAGGACGTTACCTCGCTTATTGGATAAACGCGAGGTAACGTCCTAACAAATTACAAAGCTCGATACTTCTACTATCAATAACAATATAAACAATATAACAGCATATACAGATACATAATATGCAGTATACGTGTGTGGTGTAAGGCGCCGCGCCGCATTGCTACCAGGGTGTCAGACGGCCGATCGCTATTTCTGGACGATATTATTTGCGTCGCAACGTGCCCATAATTATTGTGCTAGATGCACTGTGCGAAACTTCGCCGAGATCTAAACTTTTTGACACGTTCACAATGACATCTGTGTTCTAAACTTGCCGGTGGACGAGTATATAATCATAATACAATACCACAACATCCCATAATAGCATAGCAATAGCGTACAATCCAGGCTTGCGGTTTGAGAAAATTAGTAATTTTTTATTTATTTATTTTACTTTAAAAAAAGTCTGGCAAGTCCTAGATTTGGACTTAGTCATTGATGAATTATGAAGAAGAAATCGTTAGCAGTTTTGAGGTTTGGAAGGCAAGGTTTGCATACATCCCGTATGCAACTCAAGATTGTATAAAGATAAATCTTTTTTAAAACCCATATAAATTTTATGTATCAGTAAAATCGGATTTGTCACGTGACCGCTCTCTTCGTGTGAATGAGTTTTGATACGGAAATAATCGATACGATCCGTGCAATTCGATTACAATAAATTATATGTGCGAATCCGTTACCTAATAAAATTCAAAATATTGTCAGTACATCGGACGAATTTTTACACCGACTTTCGGCGTTACGTAACCGACCGCTTCCAGCGAAACCGTGAGAAAATATGCAAGAAATGCCAATAAGATCAATAAATTGGAAAATTATGAGCGGAATTAATCACTGATAGAGCAATAGCGTTAAATTTATTAGCATTAAAGCTAAAAGCTGGTAAATAAAACGCCGCGATATTCTTCGCGCGCCTGTCGATTGTCGGAAGGGAAGGACTGGTTTTGACAATCCTTAAAGTACAATAAGCAAATTGTTACCAAGGGGAAGTGTCTGTGAAGTACATTTATTAGTTCGCAAACCCTAACGGGATTCAAAGATTGCGTCGCTAACAAGCGCTCTTCAAATCGCAATCTGTCGAAGCACCGGACAATGTAAGCAACAACCCTTGTCACTCCAATTATGACAAGGTCTCGTATGACGCGCGGGGAGATTTTGCGTCGTAGATTATTGAAGAAGGGACTTTCGATATGTATCTATGAAAACATATTATTATACGTTCATTATGAGAGCATTTGAAATGAATGTCGCTCGAATTACTCGTAGACGCAATAAAGGACGTTATCTCGTCTGTACTGACATTGAAAACCAGGCCGAGGGCCGCATCTCGCAAGGGTCAGAACAAAGAGTCGCTCGATCTCGTATTTTTGGGTCATTCTCAAGGACATGTTAATTGTTCAATCCTAAAGTAATATATGTTAAGGACTACATCCTGTAGCGCTCAAAGGATATGCGCAAATGTCGAGTGCGACATTTCGACGGTTACCAATGTGTGACACGGTGGCCATATTTGTAAATGCAAGCTATTTATCAAAGCATACGTATGAGCGATTGAAACATCTATTACCTACTTATGAAATGTTTACATGAATAGCAACATGACATTTTTAGTTTTTTTATATCTGATTATATCTGTAATCTCCCTGGTGGTTTCTGTAATACACGATATCAACACAGTTCACATGTCCGCTATACTCACGAAGCATTGGCCTCAGGGATGATGTCATCGGCGACGACGTAGATCATAGCACCCGCTGCGAAGGCCAGCGCGTACGGCAGCGCGGGCTGCGCCGCCGCCACCGCCACTGCTCCCAGCACCCCGAACACTGGCTCCACCATACCTGATAGCTGGCCATACCTGTCGACAAAAAATCTATTAGCTGTTTATCTATCGACTGTTGTAAATTCAAGGCTTAATTATGCACCACAATAAGGTGAAGAACTACAAAGAATATAGACACTTCATCAAATGAAACTAAAATATAGGTGCTAGAGTTTAACTTTTACTATAGCTCAGACCTAGGTTTCCAAGAACATCAATTATCTACTTCAGTTTCTCCTTAAATGAAGCAACTTCGGACCAGTAATGGCACACAGACTGTTTACGAATAAGACGTGACCAAAGCTAATGGAAAATTTCGAATTCGCAGGCCCAAATCATGTTCAACAAGTCTCGAAAGAAACAGAATGTCGTCAGATTATGCATTGGAATTTTAGGAGCCGCGTCATTTTACCGCCGAACTGAATTTGACAATAGCGACTCATTTATAAATTCCTCGATAGAGTCGCGTTAAGCGGAGTTTACAGTTGGCGTTTGTTTTTCAAATGTAGGAGCAAGTCGATGGGATTGTGCGGGGTGGCGGTATGCGGTACGCGGTGCGGTGGCGAAGGAGGCCGCTAACGAATTGTTTTGGTGAAAGTGCAGGCCGGTGCCGCGACCACATTCCGACGAACTGGTCGAGGAGCCGCCGCTGTGGGAAATGCCGCCATCGATGGCGAGCCAACCCATAACCGTACCCCAATGCTAAACGATCGCCCATCACCACATGAAAAACTTATAATACGATTCTTCAGATGGACGATGCTACTACGTTTGTAATGTGACTGATTAAACTTTTAAATCATGTTTCACGGGACAATACCAACGTAGTATGACAATATTAAGTGTTGGTTATTTATAAACTGAATTGTTTATATCATACCTAGGTTGAGTGTCATCACAAATTGTATGAGCCGTAGGGAAAGACAATGATATGTAGACTATATATTATTATCTTTATCATATACAGGTACACGCGTTTTAGTAGGTAGACTAGTCGTTACATGGCTACTCAATGTAACAAGTTCTGGTAGTCTTTGTTCCGTAGTATGTGTGACGAAGACATTATGTTGGTGAACGGCAAGGCGGATCGGCGAACGACGTGATGTTATGTTATCGCATGCATTATTCAGCGGGCGGCGAAAGCGGCAATTTGCGACAATATCCACTGATTCGCAGAATCGTCTCACTGTTGAACCGCCGACAACACATAAAACAGGATGCCCGTCACTCAATAACTAACATGAATTTAAATAAAATCTGTAGTGAGCCCAAACATTATGTACAAACTTTCTGATCCTCGTCTTCGTATGTATTTAAGAGACCAAATTTTACAACTTTTTTTTCTACTCGCACATCGTGAAACAGCTTAATAATTTGAAGATTTAGCTGGGAGTGAGTTTCGTGTTGAACGACGTGTCGAACTACCAATGTAATACTTTTTGGTTTCGTCACAAACTATCCGATAAAATAAATAACTTATTTAATATTACTTATCAGACAAAGCATATTACATATGTAAATTAATCCTCGACTCAAATTTTTTCCCACGCATGAGTAGGTAATTGGACGTCATCGATCAAAAAGTAATACGTTTGAATAGTCTAGGAAGGCATTCGAGAAGATTAGGCGTGGCAGGCGATGTGCGCACCGCAAACCGGCCGCGATTGCGCACAACAGCGCCACCAAGGCTGGCAGCGCCTTCCGCCGTCTTCTGCGGCCTCTGGGCCGTTCGCGGCATCGCTCTCTCGATTTAATTATTTAACTTTGAAGGCCGATCGCCCGAGGCGATGTTGCGACTGGTCGGACGGGTGCGCTCCGGAAGAGCACGCAGACAGCGCGCCGCCGCACGCCGCTCCGCTGCGCCAGACTCCGTGGCACCGCAGCGACACATCGCCACACGCAATACACATTTCCAAATAGACAACTTTCTCGACTCCAGTTAGCAGCTGACGAAATACTTATTTATGACGAAAGCAAACTTGTAACTTTAAGTGCGCCGCCACATCGCCACGCACCCGACACATGGAGCCATGTCAACTCGCCGATACATGAACCCGAGATGCTCTAAAGCGAAAAAGACCTCTGCTTACTTACTTTATTAGATTCGCAGAACTCTGAGACAGCTGTGCCCGTACACAATTGGAATGGATATGTCGGTAGGATGATGAACCGATCCTATATGGTCCGTGTCGTGATGTTTGCCCGATACTGTGAGTCATGCGCATGCGGTGAGAAATGTTCTGTAGACGCATTGTCTACACAATGGATCGACGTACCGCTTCATTTGATTATGTCATAATAAACAAAAACCTTATAAATTATAAATCAATATTCGCATTAGTGGCCATACTACGACACGTTTTGGTACATTTATGTCTACTTAGCCGCACTCGCACCTCACCCTGTGGCTTGTCATGTTTTTGTACCTACACTGAATATAATTTAAGAAGGATTTCTTTTTTTTATTTAGTTATATGCAACATTCGTAAATGTTAAAGAGGTTTTTGCTATAATATATAACTGATATTAACGTAGCATTAAATAGAACTTGAAGTCTATTAAGTTTAATAGCTTTATTTAAAAAGTAATTTATTCTCATTATGTAAAGTTAATTTACATGTTATTAACAAAATTAAGTAACTATAGATTATTTTCCAAAAACTGTCAATACCAGCAGTACCTTCGCATGCAAAACAATATTTCATTGTAAAAAAAAACGGTCAAGTGCGAGTCGGACTCGTGACACTAAGAGTTCCATACAATAAAACTGAAGAGCAACTGTCAAAAATCAAATCACCCATCAAATATATAACCATAGCAGTCATTGCTTAAACTAGATGTCTTCATTATTTGTATCGGTATATAGAGAGGCAATAGAAATAAATCGTCTCTGAAAATTTTAACGGAACAACTAACACGGTTCATGAGATATAGACTGGTGACAGTTGGACGGACGACGGACAGATAGACTGACAGACAGCGAAGTCTTGGTCTTTGATCCCGTTTTACTCTTTAGATGCGGAACCCTAAAAATGCACTAATTAAAAAAAAAATAAAAATAAAACTTTGAACTTTGAAAGCTGCACATGAACAATTTAGAAAAGTTTCTGCACCGACTACAACACAAAAATCCTAGACTGAAAGCGTAAGCAAAAAGTTATCTGTAACGGAGGTCATTAACTCGTAGTGTTTTTTCTTAATATAATTAAATAATTGCAATATAGATGTATACGGAGATATATAACATATCCCATGTTATGTGTTTTGTTAACATATCTTTGATATTATTTTGAATCATTCAGTTAAAAATCAATAGAGTATACGCTATACGCGATACAGTACACAAGAGGCGGTAGCACGATAGACAACAAAATAGAACTTTATTGAGTAAGATATGTCATACATTTATCCATTCATTTACACTTGTAATTTGGAATTGACCAACGAAAATATTTGTATAATCAGCCCATTGATTCAAGCCCCACGAGAGAGTTGTGCCAATTAGTAAGAACCTACGTACCTGTACCGATTGCTAGAAGGACAAATAATTTATTACAGACGAGCTTACTACCCGCGGCGTCATAGTAAAGTTTTCCTCCCATGTTACCTGTTACGGGGGATTTCCGGGATGATAGCTAGCCTAAGTCATTTCTCGGGTCTCAAACTATCTCGGTACCAAATGTTATCCCAATAATTTCAGTGACATGAAGTGATAAGGCTTAAATAGTATAAACTGCAAATACAGCATGATATCGATAAAAAAGAATCCAATTAATAAGCTCACTTATGCTTACATGTAAATACACCTACAGCCATTTCATAATCCATACCGAGCTACAATAAAATACTCTCGTAACAAAATAAGTGCTATCTTGGGTGTCCTACGAGTCTAAAGGGGACAATTGTTTCAAGCATTGCCACTCCGCAGCGAGCAATCTCCGTATGTTTCGGATCGCGGTTCTATTAAATGGAAGCCACAGGGCATTTGCGATGGGTCGATTGCGAACAAATCCCACGCGGAGAGCACGCGGCAAACGACGGCATTTCTTGCTTGGCCCGCATTCCTGCCTGTTGCATTCCTCGGACCTACCTACTTACTCCTCTTACGCCGTCTGCTATACCACTAACACACGTTACGGCATTGCTGTTTAGCTGAGAAATTTTATGTGAGCTATTCATTTAATCAAACGAGATTCGAGACTTTAAAAGTTTACATATCTTTTAAACTGTTCTTTAATTTGATCATTGAACTAGTATCAATTGACCACAATGTATATAGGTATGTTTAAAAAGGGTAAATTTGAATTAAATTTCTTGGGTTAAACTCGCTCTTGTATAAACGACACTGACATAATCTTAAATGGCCAATCTCTATAAAATCTTAATAATAACTGGTGGACACCACAGACACAAAAACTTCCTAAGTTTTTCTCTCATAAGATCCTATCTGCCAATAAGGAACAAGACAAAAAATTTATTTACCAAATCTTTCCAGCTGTTCACGTACGATGGAAAGTAGGGGTTTATTATTTTTTTAAAGATTATCGGGGTATCATAAGCTTCATCCCCAATACATACATCGAAAGTGTCTTCATTTATTCTTTAGATTTTCTGTATAACAGTTTATAAATATGTAATATGACAGTTAAATAGATTATACATATATTACATATTTTACATATTTTGTAGAAAATCTCTGATTGAAATCCAAATATCTTTCAACTTAAAAGAAGCAGCAAATACTTTTTCTAATTCTATAAAGGTAAACTTTTTTTTGCTACGACAATTTCCGATAATTTATACAAGACTTCTATTAAATTATGCTTTTAACACAAACAACACTTATGAAGTAGCGGTATAACCAACGAAGTGTCGCAATTAACATAGAAAGCGATCCAAGTATCCATTGTGCCAAAACATATTAAAATATACGGCGCAATGTAATCAAAATGCGAACAGGCGGCGATTCAGCTCTTTCTGGGGCCTTAGTGTTAGGGTACTAGGGAGCCGGGGTCGTCGTTCGCATTCCCGTGGCTGGATCGGACAACATTCCCACCCGCGCATTCCCGCCGCTCCTACCGAAAGAGTAGCCGCTCCACTGTACGAAATATTCAACCCATTAGCGCTTCCTAACAATTGTTATGTACAACGTTTTTAAAATTGTAATTTTTTCGCGTATAAGATTTAATATACACCGCCCGGAACGCTGCATTAGCGTGCTTAAGAAATCGTTTGTTTAAATATTTATAATTTATGCTTATGATCGTTGAGAACTGCTGTTGATTATCAAATCAATTGAAGTAATTTTCATAGAAAATGTCTTAACCGCTTCGTTTCTTGATCGTTATTATGCACGTTAAAACGTTACTAACGAAATCATAAACCATAAAAAACAAAAGGCGATCTAATACATAATGTTTCGAGCCAACAATGTTGTTCGGAACCGTGCAGACGACGGTGATCAACATGTACAACACAGTTACAAGTCGACAAACAACGGAACGGCGCAAAAAGAATCCGAGGCATTCAAAAAGTTGTCAGCGAGGACAATATTATCAAAGCTAACTAGGCCGGCCGTAACGGAAGACAGACCACATACCGCACAAGGAATTCAGCGTTCCGCGCCGACCAGCGGTGTTACTGAACTGTTACTACGACTTCTGTGAATCTGTGCCGTCGCGAATAAATGACCATTTGTAAATACTTGATACTTATCGTCGGTGTTCGAGTGAACTTATCACGTTAGTTGACACAAATATTTAAATTCGTGTCTGAATTGCGTGTTTTGGTATAACAAATAACACCTACATTTGAGGTACATAGGTATTGCGTGCAGAAACTATATGTGAAATATAATAAAAACATTCTAAACTATAATCCAGGTTGCTTGGACATTTCCATACATGAACATACCTACTCGAATTACTTAATAAACGTTTTGTTTGAATTAATAAAGTACTAAGATACTGAAAACATCCATCTCAAATAGATATCGCATCGGTTGTAACAAGTTATCATGTTTTAAGGTTTTTTAGAGTGTAATTTCCATGAATAATTATTTCATTCTTATTCAGCAAACAGCAGTATCCTATTGACTAAACATTTCAACGATTACAGACGATATGTCAGACGCAAAGAACTTGAATGCTTGCGAAAAAGTTTTAAACACCTACGTATAGAATTATAAAAATATGTCTGCGTCTGATTCATATAATCATAAACAATATTTACGTTACCCTTCACCTGCGTTACATTTTTGATCAGTTAACTAAACATGAGTCAAATATCTGTCTGAGATATGTCTAAGTTTTTGTGGTAAGGCTGTAAGAATTTATTTCACGTTTTCCTTGTGTTTATAGTAACAACAATCAACGCACACGCACACACACACGTACACGCCAATGCACACAGCGAAGCAAGCACGTGTACCGTTGGAAATTAGATAACACAATCAATATGCCATATCCACTATTGTAAAGGGACGTTTCACAACTACGGCCTGTAGGGCTACCCGTTCATTTGTAGAGACTTTCAAAACAAGACGACATAAATATATAATACTTGATATCGTTCCCTTGTTTATATTTTAACTTCTAAATAAACTACATTTTTATACGTATACAGATAAGAAAAGAGTATCTTAGTGGTTTATTATTAATTGTTTATAACAACGTATTTTTTTTTAAATTACTATCTTAGATTTTACAGTAGTTTTATTTGAACTTCTTTCTTAGTACTTAATTAAGTAGACTACCATGGCAAGTTTTAAAGCTAACTTTTTACGTAAACGCATTTTTTCTCTATAATTTAAAAACATAACAACATACATTTAAGTAGTTAACTACAACCCCTGCTTACATTGAATATCATAGTAGAAATATCATTGAATCAATAGTGCAGCGCGCCAGCCCTGGCCACATCGGGCTGGCGCCACCGTTTCCGAGAACAACACGGAATGCGACTATTTACAACTTTTACCTATTTGGTAACATTTACAATACGCGCACGTACCACACACGTCAGTACGTGTAACCTTTTGCTCTGACAATTTGAACATTCCACCGCTGAACCCGGCTAGGAATGTAAATTGTGACTTAGATGCATGTGCCACCTGCCTTAGACATATTGTTTGCGAAATACTATTTTAATTAAAAGGCTGCTCGTGCTATTGTTATAGGTACGTATGGCAGATACAGTTTATTAAATTTAAAAGGTAATTGAAGCTAATATTGTTTAGTCCTTTCAATGTATTAGCGTTGTTTCATTAATGCTATATGAATCACAAGATGTCTACATTATTTATAGGAATATATAGCAAGAAATTGATGAATTTAAGATTATGTACGTATTTTCATACATAATAAGGCACGAAAAGCTAGACAAAAATAACTTGTAATCACTATAAAACTTTAACAAACTCGAACCTTTTTATCTAAACATCTTAAAGGGACGCTTTTAAATAATTATAACACATAGATTAATAGCACCAGCGACACTTTATAAATTATATCAATTTCGTATTAACATTATTCGTACATCACGCCAAAGAAATGTCCTTCATATATAATACATAATGTCCGCGTAACAGTTGGGATCCTACCTAATCGTCGGACACATTATACTCCACTTGCAATCACACACAACAATTCAATAAAAACGTCATATGCGCTAACACTTTAGCACATCAGTAGTGAAATATAAAGATAACCATCAGCGATTTTAAAACGCTGATGGGGTAATGTAGCGTGGTCGCTAAATGAATTAGCCTGAAGAGGAATGGGGTCGGCCAGTCTGGCTGCGTTGGCATCCGTCCTAACGACGACGCGCATTCTCAGCTCCTGCTTGCCGGCTATTGCGCACTCGTTTATTCGTATTTGTCACTTTAATATGTTTTAAAACTAATTATTTAGAAAACAATAATATTTTGCTTCCATGATCAAACAACTTCTTCAGTACTGTAACAATACTAAGTGTAGAACCTGATCTACAAGGACTCGATTATACTTTTGGTGGTGTTTTATTACAAAGGAATGTATCACCAAATGCTTGTGAGCGGTCATCGAGCAACTTCTTGTTGTCGATCTTTGCGTCAAGTACGTTATGGTTTATTCGAAGAATCTTTTGACCTATGTTCTTCCTTCACGAACCATATATAATGAAAAAACATTACAGCTGTATCTTTCAAACAGATATAATTATACTAATTCCTAAAAATACGAAAGAACTTACCAGAAAGCTCTCCACACGGAGAAGCCAGCGGATTGTAGCGGCAGACTCACCGCCAATCCTTCTGGGAAGTTTTGGATGCCAATACCTAGCGCCAAGTTTCTGCAACAAAATAGTTCTCTTAATCACTTCTCCTTGCTCGAAACTCACGTGAAATCCTAAAATAAATATGCTAATATGTATATGATAAATAAACAAATTGAGAGAGTCATGACTTCACATTGGGAATATAAGATTTGCAAACTTAGAAATATTCTTTCCATTGGAAATATCATAACTAATTAATTAAAAATCGTATTCAATCAAAGAGGCAAATTCATTATGTCTGTTTGCAGTTCTGGAGTCTAGTGTAATTAATAAGTTTTAGGAGTTCTTTTTTCTTTTTCCAACTCTCATTCTAATATTGTCTTTTCTTAATTCATATAATAATGCGTTTCAATTGAGATAGTAGAACAGATGTTGTTGTTGTATTGTATTGTAGTCCCTGACCACATATGGCTACCTTTTATAATTTTGATCATCACACAGAACACATATTTGCGCTAATTCAGGCCAGGCACAACAAAATAGTCGTTTCGGTCCGTGCACGAAATAACCCAAATACCTGACCCCTTCAGGATCCAACAATAGTTCGGACGATTACGAAATTCTTCTTTTTACCGGTACCGTTTTAGATGCAGAAGGAATGCAATAACATTCCACAAGAGGGCGTTCCTCCCTAGCTTTCTCGCTTGCACCTGCTCCGACTCTAGGAATGCTAACTGTATAGCCTCCGTCACCGTTAAACTTAACTATTCCTTTTAAAGGTCATTACGAGTACATGTTACGTAAGATTATATCATAGTTTGCAATTTTATCAAGGAGGTCTCGCTGCGTCTGGTATAAATAAACTATATACGACTTACGATAAAGGTTATGTCGGCTTTAAGCCAACCCTTGCTGGCTCTGAATATGTTTCTTAGTTTGTATTGTATTGATTGCTACATAAAGGACCATATTCTAGATTAAGAATTTTAAAGCGCTTATATCCTTTTCTGCACATTGTTATGAATTATATGCTGCTTAAAAGCTTATATTCCTATTGTAAACAGCGTAACATTGATGCGATTATAATGGCTCCATTAATGTAGGGCTTGGAAATGTAAAAGATCGTAATAAAGCTGAGTTTCATCAAGGCCACCGAACATACGAAGCTGCACAATCCAACTTTCTAGAAAGCGTTAATGAGAAACAACTGTACATATAAGATATCTTGGGTTTCAAAAGAGTCGACAACCGAAAATATTTGTAGGCACTAATAGCGACGTAAACGGAAAACTTGGAAATACCTGTTAAAAGGGTTAACTTAATAAACATGCGCGGCGAAGCCTTTGAGTTCGGTGAAAGCTGTCCGCTACGAGTGGCGCACGCGCAGCCGCTACTGATCAACTGTTGAGGGGCTCCTTACTACAGATTTTACCTCGTTGTAATTAAATAAAAAGTAAGCTCTATTGAACTAAGATAAAAGGATAAAAGTTTTATCTCAAACTGAAATGTCAGACTTATGTGGAGTTGACTGACGATACAAAGAAAGTCGACACTACTTTGGGTATAAACTCCAATAATTTAAACGGTAAAATTAGTGCAATTAGTAATTATAGCCCAATAATATTATCCGTATGAAGTGCTACCTTTTCATGATTTATGTTCTGTTATACATATACTTATAAACATAGGTATTTTAAATATAATACCAGTACATTTTGCTAAATTGAGGAGTCCCAAATGCCGATAGCGCATTTAACTTCAACAAAGAATTTAAATAGTCAGCAGTTTTATAATAGTTTGATAAAATCGTTTAATTACATGTCGAGCGTGCAAAAGCATCCTAAATTATTAATTAAACTCTTCATATAGGTTAGTGCCAAGATTGAAGTTTCTGTGAATCATTAAATTGTAACCTAAAATATAGGCAATATAACTTAATTTTCTACTTATCATGGTTCAATGAGCGGTAAATATTGTAGTTTCAATTAATTTTAACAAAACATCGGAGAGTAGCTTATAAGAAATCAATTATTTATGTTCAATTATTAACAGTTTGCTAACCATGCTATGATTTAGCATGTAACGAAATAGCGGCGCGTAACCTATTATGTCAACAATCTATAGAAATTTTGTAAGTGAACGGTGTAACGCTGACTCCGGATACATCCGAATTCCAATTACATCACAGACGAGACCATTTCACTTTCCGACCTACCCGGAAGTGAATTCCTGAGCGCGAGCATACAGCGCGGCCGAATTCCACTGGTCGGTTCGATTCGAAACTTTATATCGAGAGCGGTAGGGTTCACGACGCGGCTCCCCGCAAAAAGTGTCAGAAGCGACCACGAAATGCTGAAGCGGATGTGAATGTTCGAGATACATTCACACGAAAACTGACTTAGTTTTCGAGTAACAGAGTGTAAATTATCGTGCGGCCTAGCGGCGGCGGTCGCGAAAGTAGTGGCAACTTTCACGGCTGGGATGGGGGCGCGGAAGGCGGCGCGGCGCGGCGCGGGGCCCTGCGACGCGACGGCCCATTGACGACACCGTGACCTACATACCACGACTCCATTCATGCCGCGGCCTCGCGCAGCCGCAGCGGCTGCAGGACCTCCCGTGCTCTCTCTTCTCCTGCGACACCCAAATTACCATCGCGCGCTTGCGACATCGCGTCTGCGGTTGCCGCAATCGAACCCGAACATTACGGGTTAAGCTGAGGCCACGGCTGCGACATTGCAAATACATTCAATACAAATCTCCTAATATTGCGCTAAGGCAATATACACGAAATACTTTCAAATTGACTATTTGATTAATAACACGTTATACCGCAAATGTATACATGGTAATAAAACAACGTATCGTAAAGTTCTGTTATCTATCTACATAGGCCTCGTATGAAATACGTTAAGCGAGAACA
The DNA here is from genome assembly GCF_012273895.1 of Zerene cesonia. NCBI lineage: Eukaryota > Metazoa > Arthropoda > Insecta > Lepidoptera > Pieridae > Zerene > Zerene cesonia. Next base: position 3,875,167 of record NC_052108.1, read on the forward strand.
GTTACCCAATTAAAAGAAACTATTTAGCTAAAAGCGATCGCCACAAAGAAAGTTCGATAGCTAAAAAGCGCGCTTAACCTCGGCGAGTACAACGTACATAAATGTCGTGTGCATTTGGTTCTATAGAACATGATAGATTAATTGGTAACTGGTATCGCGAGGTGGCTGTGGAGAGTAGGTATCTAGCGGAGTGCAGGCAGCCTGCAGGGGCGCGGGGGGAGCGCGCTGCCAGACAGCGGGGCTCCGCTGGGAGACCAACAACAGCCTCTTGCATTGCTAGAGATCTAGAGATCGCCGGCTGCTCCACTTCGATTAACATTGCATATTTTATTCGGTGAAAGATGTTTTTGCGTTGCGATATGGTTAGCCAATCGTGCGAACATAGAAACGGTGTCTCGTTTATTTCGCATATTTTGTTTCTAAATGGCGATAAATGTTTGGCATTAGGAAATAAGAGATCTTCATTATTTAAGTTCAGAAAATCTTACCTAGTATGTATTGATTAGAATGTTATTTGTGTACAGTACCCATAAAATTTATGTCCACTTATTAGAAGCTAAGAACAATGTTAAGATTTGAACTTTAGGTAATCACATAAAATAACCATTTAATAAGGTAGCTATGTAATAAAAAAGTTATATTGTTTAACAACTTAATAATCATAAATATGTTGAAATTGATTACCTAGTAGGTAATCAGTTTTTGACTTTTACAAGCACAGTTAAACTATTTGTATAAGTTTCGCAATTCTAATTATAAAGTGAATTAAATATAGGTACATAATTGATTCAGTTATAAACTTAACTAAATATAAATAAACTTTGCCTAGCTGGTCGACGTATGTATATTAAGTGATAAAATCATTATGATAAGATCCTTTGAACTAGTTAGTTCAAAGTTATAAGTTACTTAAAGCCGTGCAAAAGAAAATAATGTAAATAATATAAGTATTTTCTGGGGTACTTAAATTTTTCGTAGACAACGAAAAATATACTTTTGAAATAAAGAAATCTGTATTTTTCCATCCTAGTAAACTCTCACTCACTATAAGATACGTCGTTAAACAACATTGCATTAATAGGATGTATATTATGTGAGACTCAAGTTTCGCCAATCTCTTGTCGATCGTGCTATAGTTAAGTGTGAATAAGTTACTATTTATATCTTTTGGGGGCCTTGTGTGTGACTATTAAGTAAATTTAATAAAAAACAAAGTTGCTCAAATCATAATCCTCAGCCCACCCTCAGTTACGTATACATCGCAAAATCTATTATTATTTTCACCGAATAAAGAATTTCATGCATTAAATTTTTTACGACCGGCCGCATCGGCCATATGAAAGAGATCCATCAGATATACATTAAGATATCGATTGAAATATCAAAGTACAAAGCCCATGAAATAAAACTAGTTCTATGTTGAAGTGCAGCAAGATCAGCGTCGGCGCCGGGCACGTCACGCGACCGCATTCCATGGCGCCTCCATTCATGGGGCGCGAGTGAGAGACTGTACAAGACCTTTGGTCGGAACGAGAAAGGAAATCGAGCGCCGTTACCCTGTATGGGAATGCAATTCGTAAGCACGCGCACGGATTCGACGCCGGACTCGCTGCGTTCCATCCGACGGCCGCGGCTCGGCTCCGTCCGCCGAACATTCCTTTAGCATATCTGCCCATGCGTTTGTTTGCATACGGCCGGTGTGATTTGATCGATCGCCGGTTTCCTGTGAGAAACACAGGTTGTTTATCGAGTCAGGTGGCTCGGTGCATTACCGTTACCTTTTTTGTTGTGGCCGCATGCAATCTCTCAACTATGCTCTCGTTGAAGATAAGAACGGTTTGGACATCGTATGAAAAAGGAAATGTATTCATAACGCATACAAACTTAGCCCAAATCCGCTGCTACAATGGATCCGTATAACAAAGCAGCTACATTTGCCAAGTACAAAATTATATTACCTAGTAAGTGGAATGTGGTTGGACATGACGACGGCAAGCTTGAAACAGGTTAATATTACTCAACCTTATGTTTAGGCATATGCTAGTGATAACATTTTATCCTTAACGTTTACAGCTTGAGTTTCACCAAGCAGTTATTTGAAAGCGGCAATATAGAGCGGAGCTCGTTCTGCTGATTCATATCCGCTTAAAAGTATGCCAAATAAGAGTCGAGAACTTAACTATCTTAAGCACTTTTCTAAACAATTGTTGTGTCAAAACTGTTATTGATTGTAAGCTAAAATATAAACATTAATGTATTTAAGGAAAACAGCCATACAGCTACATTAAGTGGCCTTTCTAGATTATTCAATGACGAGATCATTCTGAAGCTGAAGATAAAAAATTAAAAGGACGCTTCCGATTATAAAAAGCAAAGGGAAATTTATAGGGGCACGAAATAGAATTCAAGGGCTTTCATAAGACCTGCGTTACTTATGATATCAGTCGCATAGCTGATTACGTGGTGGGCAATTTGTTCAATGTCACAAACTGGAGGCTAGCCAAAAATGTCACAATACAGAGAAAGATGTAAACACAGCCGCATTCTGATTAAAAATAAGGATGAATCGGAGGAAGGTCGTCTTGTCTGCACGAGAGATATCTCGCCAAAAATGACTCATTAAACAGTCTATGATATGTATTTTTGGAAATGTAACGGTGATCGCACTTTTAAATAGACATGAACACTTCATGTTGAAATTATTTCGCTCGTCTCGTTTTAAAATAATGTGTTAGCTTAGTGCTTTATTGTTAGTAAATTTACATATCCATTCTATAAATTTACTCATATAAATGCTACTTATTTCTACTCCTTTTAATCGAATACTGACAATTCATTCTAGATAATTGTATAGCAATGATATTTAAAAAACCGGGAAGTAACAAAAATAAAATGTACTTATTGCAATTAAATAACTAGTTTGTTTGTTTGCATTGGATTGGCTACGAAAGTACTGGATCAAATTGAAAAATTTAAGTATTCCCCAAAGGCTACATTTGAGTATAAAACAATATCTAGCCAGGCGCAGCCGGGCGAATAGCTAGTTATAGTTATAAATAAGTACTTTTGTAGATAAATATTTGTTTTTTTTTTTCAAAACATAGGTACGTAAACTTTGATCTCCATATAATATCTGAGTCAGTTGGTCCAATCAGGAACTGAGGATCACAAGAACAATGTCGCACTATGATCATCGATAACATCACCTATATGCAAATAAGTATGATATCACAGAGCAAAGTACACCTAAGTACGGTAAGTATGACAACGCATTCTAGGCGCCAATGCGGATTTCCTTCGCTCCTGCAACATTCCTAGCGAGCTTCAATGATGACTCGATAGTATTAATCACGATCTAGTGTACCTGTGCTTCGAGGACTAATTGGCACCGTTTATTAGGTTCTCGTTTTATCAATATGTAGTGACAATTGCTGAAATTGGCTTGTATTTATATTTGGAATGAAACGTATGTTAAGTATGTTCGCTACAAACAAAATATTAGCACATGCATCGCTTGCTAACTTCGAAATGATACGCTCATCAAAAGTTTGGAAGTTGATAATTTCATATAGGCGAGCATTTATCCTTTGTTATTACAAGATCAATAACCTATAACAAATACCTAAATTCACGAAATGCTTACATATGCAACATAAGAAGTTGCCACGTCTTCTAATGTGGAATAAATATTCAACGATGCTCCAAAAGCGTGTGGTCTGGGGCCTACTTCTAACCGTAACAGTATTATACGTATACAAATGCATAATATAATCAGTAATTTTATACATCAAATAGCGTCATGGCGATGCGAATAACATTCCACGTTTAGGTCGTAAACAGACACGTGCAAAAATGCCGTAGCCATTACTCATCCATTCATCAAGTACGTCAAGGGCGGAGTCGGGACCTTCCACCGAGATTTACTTATTACCATCACTGTCCGTTTAGGCTTGGGACACACGATTGGAAATTGGTTACCAACTAGGATTAATATCAGCGACATCTTTGGATTTATTTGAACGCAGATGAGCCTCTATGAAAAATTCACTCTCTTGTAATGTGTCGGCGCCGGTTAAAGTTATATAATTAAATTTTAGGTATAATCACAAACGTAAGCAGCCGTAATTATATAGTAGTAAAGTAGAAGTAAGTACAACTACAAAATACTCCTGAATTGACATAGAATTGTCTAGACGCTGCTTCTCCAGCCGATACTTTAATATCGCCAACTTGAAAATACACCACAGAATCTTAGCTTTATTAGAATTGCTTAACAAATAACTCGCATTCAATGTTGTCATTTGCATCCGAACATTGTTTAAGGAAGACGTTACACCTTTGTACTTCTGTAAAGTTATAGTAGCATTTCCATGAAAACTATAAACACTTCATAGCAAAAAGAAGCAATTTTAAATATGAATACTAAATTTTAAAAATACAATTTCTTCATCAAAACATAGGTACGATAAAATTCAATCAAAATGTTAAGTGTATTCACAGACTTACTGGGTAAAACGATGCATAAAACAAGAACCAGTATAAACAATCATGACTCAAGTATTTCTCATTAATGAATATTGTATTTTCCGTAACAATTTGAAATAGCCTGTTGTATCATTCTTACTTTGAACTCATGAATGAAACAGGCTTGTGCCCAAATCTCGGCAAACTTAATCGATTCATAAATTAACCTTCTCGATGCATCGATATGGAATTATTCTATACAAAACATGGCAAGCCTTAAAATTATTTATGTTTATCTTGCAGTTATTGCTATTATATAACTTGCAATCTGCGACGAGATTGGAGTGTACATGTTTCTGGTTAAAGTTATGTTGTATGAATAAGAAAACCTACGTACGTATGTAATGTAATAAAAATAGTTAGGACGATACTTTTCATTGCGTCAAGTCTTCGACTCGAAATTCAGACAGCAAATTTTGTACATCAAGAAAATCAATATACAAAACTACACGTACGTTTTTTATTAATTGTATTTTATTTGTTAATAAATAACTTATAATCAATTATAGTAATGTAAGCTTCATTTCGGAACACGTAATACCCTGCAATTGGTTAAAATAATTGGTGCTTTTATTGGCACCGTAATGACGTACGAATATGCACGGCTGACGCGCCCGGCGCCTGCCGTGACGAACGACGGGCTTATATAATCAGCCTCTCGGTTCTCTTGAAATGCACTTGACGTATGCAATTCTAGCTATGAAAAAGGAAATGCACATTTAATTGAAGCCGTTTACGCAAGCGCCATACACGCTTTATCAATAACATGCAGTTACCGGCGTTGTTTGTTGCACATTTGCAAGTTTGCAACTCGAGAGTGGACAATAAATGTCACCGCGCCAAGTGTGCTGTAAAAATTTATCTGATAATGTATCGAACAAGATTACGATTAAAGTTAAAGGTTTATTCTCGATTAACGAATAGGAGAGGTATAGAAATTGGCACGTTGCGAAACCTCGGGCTATTAATACGGGGCTGTGCCTTTTACAATAATGTCACTATCACGCCGATTATGGGTTTCTAGTATGAATCGGCTCCAATCATGGTAGATGAGTCATTAGCGCCGTTCGGTAAGGAGGCGGCGTCCGGCGCGGGCGCACAGGAAATCGTAAAAGCGCATCTAGAGCATCGGCAGCGCACATCTTCCGGAAACACGCTTTCCGGCATGCCGTGCCTTGCTTCCTAATATCCTTCGCTTTATGAGCACTCCGTTTACTAAACTCTACTATTTCGAGAGCGGAACTCGAATCGCGGAATGCGTACGTTTGATTTGATTCGTTTCTGGTTAACGAATTGTCCAATTTTATAGTTTTTATAGGTAACGCTTAAGGTTTTAATTAAAGCTCGCTTAATCTAGACAAGGAAACTAAACATCGAGGTCATTGAAGAACTAACTGTGTAATTAATATAATAAAGCATACATTTATGCGATTAGGTACGGGGACAGCTTTGAACTTTTTATCACGATCAATTGCAATTTGTTTCGAACTTAAAAATTCATTTAATTAAAAAACAAGTAGTACAGAGAGAGCAAGTAAGTACAGAGACTCAGGAATGTGAATCAAATTTTATTTTTTAGGTTAAACAAGACCTACGCGACTCGGCATTCAGGGCTACTACAGAAAGGAATATTGAACAATTTGAAAAGCTATTGTTTCCAAAGAAAAAACAAACAAAATGTAAACAGTTGCGCATTCCATTGGCTAGTGCACGTGGTACATTCCACCGGGGTCATGCACCAGGGCGCGCGTGTGTAAAAACACGTGCATCGACTGAATTTTATGTCACACTTTTACCCGTTTACAACAAATTCTGAGTGGATGAGAATGTACTGAGAAAATCAAGTATCGTGCCGTTAACGTTTTCGGCATAAGGACATTCTACGGCGGAAACAAGAACAGGTCTATTGAAGGAAATTAAATTGCACAACTTTTATCGCACTTTTTCCGTAGTTTTCTTCAAATAATTTATTAATCATTAATAAATACATATTTGTAAGCAATGGCAATATTTTAGTCATAATATGTGAGTTTATTAGAACAGGGATGAAATCTTTAATATTAAACTAGTCATAGTGCTTAGATTCTCAGTCATATTACAAAATTTTCTACATACACTAAGCACAATCACAATATTTACAAATACCAACATACAAAAAGACTCCATCAAACATCTGACGATATAAAAGCGACGGCGATATAAAATAGCATACTTTAGTAGACGTGTTGTAGGAATTAGGCGGCATTCCATCCTGTTGGGAAAGCGGCAGAAAGTTCGGCATGCAGTTGAGAGGCGGGGGAGGAGGTAAGGCGGGAGAGGGGGGAGGGCGCTCGGAGGCTAAGGAGGAATGCGACCGGACACAACCTCGCGTCCCTCCCGCTCCGTTCCCAACATTTATTCTTAACTCGACACTTATCAGCTTCAATGTACCCTTCAATCGGTTTTCTGTTGCAAATTTCACTCCTATGAATGTCTTCATTTTATACGTTGTTTAATTGATTATATAAGTGATTCGATATGTTGCAAGTATACTCTTATACATATACACATGGAAATTTGTTTTTTTTTTATTTGATAAAGCTGGCAATGGAGCTAATGCGTTGTTCACTTTATGGAGTAAACGATAAGGAAAGAATTGACTTTAGGTCTTCTTTTTCGAGCTGCCGAAGCGTACTTACTAGTCTCCCATATTCAAGATCTCTACCAATGTCCACAAACAAAATTCATGAGAATAAACAAAATACTTATAGTGCAGTTTGAACGCGGTTCATACAATACAAGTACCAATGCAATTTCATCGCTATCACCGTAAAAAATCCATTGAGAGCGGCCACAATTACTCCTCTCAACGGGGTGTAACACAAAATCAGCGAAATGGCTTCAAAATTGAGTCGAGTGAAGGCAGATTATTTCTGAATCGTAAATTACAAGAGCGCGATCGGCGCCGGCGCCGGGAGGGAGCTTGTTACGATATTTGAACAAATTCCCGCCGGTGTTAATCTGCATAATAACAGCGGTGGGTACAAAGCGGTTGCCGACTCCCATTATATTCGGGGCTCGGGCGCCACCCTCCTTCGCCGGCCACCTCGAGGCATGCAACGCCGCGGTCACTTTACCTGTACGATTACGTGGAACGGCCAACTAACTACAACAGGCCTCTGTCAATTTCCTTATCGCATTAACAAACGTCTGTGAGAGCATCCTTTCATTAAGATTTGCTTGATTCGTTCATACAGACCAATATATTGTTTAGATGTGGTGACCACTTTGAATATTTAATTGTTGTTTAACAATCGATATTTTTGGTTTATTAAATTTGTATCAATAGGTATATATCATGTCGAGGATGGTAAACACTTCTCAGATTATAACGTAGAACTTTCATAAAAATAATGAAACGAAGAGCTTTTTTGCTTACAGCTAAAATAATAATTTTGTTATTCATTTGCATAACGTCAACTGTGAAAGTACTTTGTACTTTTACTCAATAAAAAAAAACATTAATAAAACAAATTACAATTATCCTTTACATAAATCATCAAATGCTATTTATGTTTTATCTTTTTATTATAAGCTATTATTTAATTAATTTTATGTTCACACATTAATTTTCGATACGGACGTTAATTTTTAGAAAAAACCCTGAAAACGGAAATCGGTACTTTAAATTATTTATTTGTTAATCAATTAAGTATAAATTACATCTACCTAAACTTATAGTATATTTTGAATTGAAATAAAATAACCTTTTATAAAAAAAATAATCTAATTGATAAATATAATTGGCACTTACGACAATTTATTTAGCGATTTATATTGGTAAATTTATGTTTAAGATATAATTCAATTATGCGCATATTTCTGCGTTGACAATTTCTATACGTTAAGGCACTTGCGAACATACAAATTACACGTGTTAAAGAAGTGTGAACACATGTATAGCTGTTTTCGTATATAATTAACAATAAAGTCTGAAATATTGGGACTAACAGTCAAATTTATATCAAGACTTCATCGACGGTACAGTTAATTTGTAAATAAATTGCAGATATGTGATAATTATCACCCATAGCTCAGTAAGCTTAGGTCACAATCATGTTCGCTTATTTGTTTTTAATATTCTCCTCTATACCTAAAACATTCTTTTTAATATCTTAAACATTCTTTTTCTTAGATTGGAGCTAAACCATATTCAGTGCAATCCCTTCAGTCAATACGCGTTAATATAATGTTACAAATAACATTGCACTGTAATAACATGTTAAGCGTTGAACGCAACGCTGTTGGGGTTGGGACTTTGCTGAGTTTGCTTGCTATCTGTTATTATGACATTCCCGTCAAGAAACTGTGAACATATTTCAGCGAGTTCTTTGTCCTAGAGACAAAAAATCGTAGCGACGCTTACGATCATTCAGTGAACTAGGACGAGGCCTTGCACCCACGCGGCTACGCAGACGACGCGACAAATCGTCAAGGTTGACTTCAATGATACGGCGCGCCGGATTTTTCAGTGAAATAGTTTCATCGGATGGCTGTGTCGGCAGTCTGGCGGTGGCGGGTCGTTGCCCCCGACACGACATTTGGTCGCTAACACCAACATTCCTTGCCTCTTCCAGCACTGTTCCGTGACGAAATCATGTCAATGATCAATAACTGAAGTACGATTTGTTTTTGTTTTCATCCTAAAGAAACTACAGTCTTCGATGTATCGGAATATATTTTTGTGTCCGGTTCCTTCCAAAGCGGTATAGATGTTAACATTTTCACAAATCGCCCTTTCTGTCTTCAAATTCAACGCTTAATAGGTTTCAGAGTAAAAAAATATTGCCGTTGAGTTGAGTTTCTTAACGACAAACAGCAAAGAGTTTATAAAGTTAAGTATGAGACGGCTGAAAAGTTTTGAACGAGATGATCGGATGTGAGAGGGAACTTCTATATTTAGAAGAGTTCTATCTATTATACTATTATTATAATTAGTTAGGGAAGCATTCTTATCATTTGTGCTGGCTATGCTTTAACCATGCCAAAGATTTTTTTTAAATTTGGACTTACTGAACCCTCTCTATATCGCGACGATTATTATTAAGAATTCAACCATAGCATCTATATTAAAACAGTTTGAACAGGCTGCTGCATCAAGCAAGGGAGATGCATATCCGATATATTTCAGGAAAATTCATAGCATAAAAGCGTTCACTATCAAACTTATAACGGTGTCTCATTTCCATTATTAACTATTTATTCCAAGGCGAATGACTAACACGTAAACAAATATAGTACAAAATATGAAATCCAAACTAAAAACAAACAATCCGCCTTCATGAGATTGGAACACTATAAATATTTCAGCTAATTACCATGATTATAACAGTGATTCAACGTAAACGTCATATCGACTAACTGACCGATTCACCTTGTATGAAATTCCATGGCAGAGACCATAATCAATGACGACGACATTCCTTCATAGTGATTTCATTGATTAGAATTAATAAACGATTGCAATGTTAATACCTTTTAAGGTAATGTGGGAAAAACTTTGAAAATTATTCTTGTATTCATTCATAACGATGTCGATGGTAATGGCGACAGTGTTTTACAAATTTTCATATAAATACTAAGTATATATATTTTCTTTATTACAACATACTTTAGTTTCGTAATACGCTTTTAACAAAGTGCATTTTCTACATGTCTTTATTACGACTTCATTCATTATATCGTATCAAATAATTTGAAAATGTTTAATCTATGCCATCAAATCTAACATGTTCCATTATTTTCTTTCATACCGAACTCAACTCTGATAAAGAGAAAACAGCTTACCCACAATAACCACCTGTGGGCTTATTACAAAAAAGTAATACCAACCTAATATAATTTTCACATATCGAACGGAAACATTTGAAAAGAATTTCAACCAGTAGCTTGTGTCAGCTTTAATTAGCACTGACACAGCGCGTTAAACGTTTCGAAATTAACTCTAGCCAGTCGGATCACCCCGAACTAAGTGGCCGTGCGACGGCTCCTGCCAAACAAACCATTATCAGAAATACCATTAGATAACCGACTGACGACATTTCCTGATGCTTTGGTAACGTTTAATTTGGGAGCTTTTGTTCTAACTGTTCTGATAACTAGTATTTGGATAACGGAATTATTAGAACTCATACTTATCTCACAATTTTGCTGTAAAACGCGAATATTTAGGGGACATAAAACTCTTTTGTTAAGCCAACGGTCATCTCTAGAGGGCTTCTCATACTCAAATAAAGTGTACGCTATCATCAAAACTTTTAAAATACGATAGCAACAAATAAGCCCAGAAACAAAATTTGGAACGTAATTCGTTTACTACGCCATAGGCGAACGTGTCGGAGCGCACAACAGAATTTCTTCAAAGGAACGAATGTGACCCTACGACGCACAAACTACTAATTGGAATCCAGTTAACGGTGGGTCCATAGTGCAACTAGTTTCATCCCGCTCGCTCCGAGTTATCAATGAAATTCCTGCACCAATGCCGGCGCCCTCCGGTGCCTCGCGTTACATCTGACGTAACAAAATGGCGACCAACTTACATGTTAAACTTTATCTAGTACCGCATTCGTTAAATATTTTTGAAATGTTTTTATTATTTTTTTCACAGTTAAATAGCATTGAAACGTTATTGTTTTCGATATATTTACGAAGTTTGCAAATCAATAGAAGTGTATGGATTTTGTAAGATTTTTTTATTTATATAATAGCCAAGTTGGAAAATGTAAAAAACTTTTTTACATCTATACATTAGTTAAAACAGATGACAACTATTTGTGCAAAACTAAAATAACATCTAGAATAGGAAATTCCTATCTATGGAAAAGTCCAACAATACCATACAAGGATGTCTGTGAAATTTTAAGTAGGTACATTTTGGTAACGACATCTACTACTACTGCCCTCTATCGTCACATTGGATGAAACAGTACAATAATAGTTAAAGTCAAATAGCGATAACAAAATAGTTTCTGCAATCGTCAATAGATGGCCGTGATGTTAGGAGATTCTGACACTGACAAATATTAGTCGAATACTACTACTATTTTATTACACTACGAGATGGCGCTCTTTACGATGCAATAGAAAACATTAATCAAACATTTATATAGCAGGAATTCGACACAAACCCAACAAGAGGGCTTGATTATATTTGATGCCTTGGAAACGTTATCATCTAAAATAACATATACTAAATGAAATTCAAATATAATTTTTAAGACTAATAAATTTTAATTACTCGATTATATTAAGAAAGAAAATCATAGTTTCATGATTGCTGTTGCAGTGTAATTTTCCCGACGAATTTAAGGATTGGTGCGGATAACAAAATTTACTATATATATTACTATATATATTAGACAATATAATAATACCATATTTACATAACCAATTGCACACGACACATTGTCTTTGGTCTTAACGAGTATTTGGAAAAATCAGTGGCACTCAAATAATAATGCAAATTTAGTGCGACAAGGCGTGAATGAATTTTAAAATAAAAATAAAAATCTACACGTGTTATCCCTACAGATATATTATGTAATGTTCTTATTTAGTTTTGTATTCGTTTAGTGATGATCATAAAATTCTTTACACTAATGCCGTCAGTATTGTGTTCAAATGTTTTAAATATTTTACCAAAATGTATATTTCTGGCGTAAACAATATATCTTATGTGACTCAGGTCTTCTAATGACATACAAGTTTTTGTTTGCCAATTCAATAAAGGTCACCGTACCCATGACTAAATGTTGGCATAACAAAATTTATTTCGATTTTAGTATGTGTAAAATGCTTAATGCATTTCAATTCAGACTATGCATAGGAATGAAAGAAATCTTACCCCGTTATTATCACACTTTTGTCTCCTCAGCAGAAAAAATGTTTATCTAAGGACCATTGACACGTACATAAGAATAAATTTTTATATACATATGGTAACGACATCAATTATATTAACATAATTTAAACAATTCATATAACACGTTCGTTTTTAACGAAGCTCCAAGTAAAAAAGGAAAATGAGTTTGACTATCAGTGTGTTTGTCTATGTTTGTCGTAGCATTCAAGTGGATGAATCGATGTGATTTTGTATTCATTTGAAAGTCAGCATACTTGCTGTGATTCTTAGCGATGTTTGAAGAAAATCGGCTAAGGACCACAGCCACAACTAAATATTGGCGCAAATAATTATTTTACAACTCCCACAATATGAGTGTCAAATTACAGGTCTTGATTATTCAATGAATATACACTATACCAAACTTCAAATTCAAGTTGGCTGACCAGGGTCTTTTTTATTTTAATTTAATATTATTGTACGAACAGATGGACAGTATCGGGTCATGAGTGGGAGGCGATGCGACCATCAACATCAGTATTGCTGGCCTCTATGTTAAACTTAAATGGGATAAATGTTTATTAATATCACAACTTTCACTTGCAATAAAATTGATAAGGGTAACTGAACGTACATTACTAACAAACATTAGTAGCTAATAAATTCATTTGAATAACTCACTCATTTAGCGTTTAATGCAGACACAAAGAATATACGTATGCCATTATTGGAAAATGCGTAACAACTTTTGAAACAAAGGCATTTTTAGTATCCTTATTAGTTTGTTATATTGGAGTTGGAAAAGGTAATTTGGGCAATCTCCTTTGGGATTTTGCCCTACCAGGCTTAGACACGCTGGCCGGACAAGCGGTAAATTATATAACCCGAATTATAGTGATTGCTAACTTTATATCAATAGCCATCTCATTAAAACATAAAAGAACATTCCTGAAGAAAACTTCTCCTTAAATTTTTGATGTTTCGTTAATTTCCTATACCTGGAACTCTAGAAGGAATACCGTCCGGGATGCGACTAGCGGGCTATTCCGGAAAAAAAAGCTCTTAAATTTTCACTTACCTGGCACTCTGGAAGGAAGCTTTAGATGACGAAGCAGACGCGCCAAACGCGACTCCCACCGCTAGACCCTCCGGGATATTGTGTACTGTGATGGCCACGACGAGGAGCATTATCCTCTTCCACTGCGACTGGCGCGCTTCCAGCGAGCGGCTGATGCTGTCGCGTCGGTCTCCCTCGCCGACTTCGTTTTTCTGGAACGTTCCACGTGTGTGTCAGGAACTTCGATAGGTGTATGATTGATGAAATACCGCATTTTCATATATAATCGCTTAATTATAAATTCTTGCCAAAAATCAATAATAGACTAAGGGTTTGTATTTAAGACCCGTACAATGCAAGAAAATGACGATAAAACAAATTTCACATATGCGTTGAGATAATTCCACGTCTTTTTACATTGTCAAGCGATTTTTCTATACATTTTCTATAATCTAAGTAAAACGTCAATCACAATGAAAACATGATACTCAATTCACGTACTCTTGAAAGCAAAGTTATTACTTCTGTATATTGAAATTTGAAATATTATCTTATAAAATTTATCTTAATTAATTAAAATTATCGCTATCAAAACTGCATTTTATATTGAAAAGACAAAGGAATAGACATGAAAGCTTGCATGTCTGCAAGTGCACAGCAATCATAGTACACCATATCATCATACTCACAAGGGAATTCTGTGAATGATGATGGCCCCGCCTTCTCTGTGCTGTGTGCTGATTCGATATGCAGTCCGCGAACTCAGCAGGCTGCGTCTCCATGGTAACCACGGTGGGGTTCGACGGCCGCCTGTTGAGTGCCGTCATCATTTCCAAGTCCTCTAACTTCTCTTTGGAATCCTTGCTCTTCGTGATTGCTGAAAGGTGTGTGTTACAATTAATATATTTAGTGGAAAAGAATATTTGAAAGATGCCAAGAGTGTTTTAAAAAATCAATACGTTGTTCTGAAATCGGAAGATAAGAAAACTACGCTTGTGATATAGATATGCAATTAATATTTTTGTAGTTTTTATAGTTTAATTATAAATACAGTGCAATCCTCGTACTTCATTACTTATTAACTCATCATAATTTTAGTCAAAAATTAAATTAAGTGACACCTTGTACAAGATGCTTGAGCACAAAATCAATTCGGTTTGTTAAATATGGTAATAGACCCGCCGATAACATTTTATATACGACACCAGTAAAACAAGCGGGCCTTAATTTATTTACACAGTGTAAATGAAGTTTGCCGCCTTGCCTAATTGCCTACGTGCTTTAGCCACTTTGCACGTGCATTTAAAAAAATAATAATAGTTTAAAAAAACTAAAAAACACGCTTTTATAGAAAACCGAACTAAAAAATAGACAACATATTTTGCAAATTGAAAAATAGAATAATTTTATCAAATTAGTGTATTGTCATCGGTCCTCAATAAATCTACAAAGTTTGAACGAAATCTGGCCGTTTAAAGTGGGTCAAAATCGCGCCCAAAGAAGTCGGTTACAAACAAACAAACATACAAACAAACATACAAACAAACATACAAACATACAGGTGAAGCTAATAAAAAGCGTGTAAAAATGAAATTAACAAAAACTAAAATGCTATGTAAATTATTAAAAAACATTCACACTTTATATTTACATTATCGATCATCTCATAAGAGTTTATCGTTCACGCGAATTTGCAAAAAAGGCCGATCTCTTACGGTTTTAAAATTAATCGAAGTCGGAATTCGAAGTAAACATTTTTATTTTAGCACAAATAAACCATGCACACCAAACACACAACAATGTTACAAAGTTAAAAGTACAGATAACTCGTTTTTTATGGTTTGATAAAAAAAATGTGCCACCTTGTTTAGATTGCGAATAAATACATATTAATATTGCGCTATATTTATTACAGGTACCTTCATCTATATCACAATATTAATACAAGCCTACTTATCGCCTAATGCAAATAGGCAGTAAATCAAATGTCGAGAGCTTTCACGATAACAGGGATACATAGATCAAAGAAATTAAGAGATGCGAATTGCAAAAGATAAATTACTTTCAAAGCATTCTCTGGCATGAATATGAATGGTCCATTTTATTGATTGATCTGAAATATCTTTATTAAGTTCAAATTAATCATGTTTTTGATATCCGATGCGAATATGATAGATGTTTATGCTCTATATTATACAAAATACAAGTATCTAAATTAAAGTTCTTCCGCATTTATTATATTAGCTTGTATGGATCGCGGTTTTGACCCCATTTTCCTTATACTTCATCAAACACACCGGTATATTATACACACATATTTTATCGACATAATATGCAAATGTGACAAAATTTACGTTTTTGCTTATAAATCGGCAGATAATCTAGGGCCTCTACTACTGCGTTCAAGTTCTGATAGCGTATTCAAAAAATAAGCAATAACAAAGTGGAATTCCTTGATGTAATATGATACCTACTTTCCGTTATAAAAATTAATGGTTATGCAATCATAATTTATTAAACTGAGACTGTTAAAAATATTATGTTAAGTATGGTGGTATCCTATCCTAATGGTATTATAAGGCGAAAGTTTATGAAGCTGAATGTGTGTTTGCTACTCTTTCACGCGATTACCAATGAACGGATTTTGGTTATATTTGGCAGTGATGTAGCTTATGTACCAGAATAACACGTCAGCCATGGAATTACTTGTTCTTATGGGTTCGTCAGTGGATAAAACCGTGGCACAGCTAGGAAAATATAAGTACTATAAAACACGAGTCGTAGTTGTCCAAACATATTTGATAAGATATCATATAAATCATTAAATAAAACGGATCTCGTTTTCTTTGTATGCGAGAGAACAACTGATCACATTTGATTAAGAGATATGGTTTGAGATATTGGTTATCGCGACAGTTGCAAGTAAAATACGCCAGTTTCCTCATTTACAGTGGGGATTTGTTAGTGTGAATAATTCATCACGCATAACCCACGTAGAATTTGGTATAATATTGCAATGAACTTGTAAATACTTCGACTTTGTATTTTCAAATACTTGAAAAATGTACCTATCTAAGTACATTGAACTCATGTCTTCGAAGAGTACAATTTGGAAATGAGAAAGTAGACCAAATTACACATTACTTATCTGCTTTTCAGACATTAACTACGATATCATAAGTTTTTAAGTGAAACAAACTTTACTATTTTTCAATGTGAATTAAAGTACAATTAACAATTATTGAATAAATTTAAATAAATAAACATGAAATAAAGTATATTATAATGTTAATACGTACGAGTATACTTTATATTATAAAAGATATAGTAATAGGTATGACCTATTCATATATCACCAATTCTTTTCATAAATTTTAACCTTCTTGTATTATTAATTTCACTTTATGTGCGTAGTATATTTTTCCCAAATTTTTTTCTACATTCACACAATTAAAACAGTCAATATGTTATTGCATTATTGAGTTCAACCTTTATATTAACTAGCTGGTCCCGGGTACGGTACACTTCGTTCGGGTGACCCTTGAGCGTGGAAAACTGGAGGCTTTCAATAAAATTGTTTGTTTAAAATTGTTTAAATTTCTACATCAAATGATCTACATCTCTATTATTATAAGTCGACAGATAAAAACCCATCAGACTGAACACTATTTGCTAAAACATCATTTCTATTTATGTTATAGCGTAGAGCGGCTCTTGGAGTTCCACGTATGGAATTTAAAAGCTTCGATTCTTATACGTCAACAGAAAATACTCATCACGTATAATTTTTCTTGTTATGGCTCAATTTAAATATCTCTTCTAATTTAGCAGGTCCGTTGCGGTGCTGAATTAGAAGTTTCAATTTCCGAAATATATAGCCTATGAGTTTCCTAGACTTAATACCTAAACAAAAAAAAAAATCGAATCCGGCCAGAAGTTCCAGAGATCAACATGTACAAACAAACCGACACAATTTTTTTTTTAGATTTGTATCTATTACTTTTTTTAAGTCCCCTTAAATAATCATTTTTTTAAATATATTCAATGTACAGACGCTGTTTAATTTTACTTAGGTATAGATATATAGACGTCATATGTTTAATATTAAATCATTAAGAAAACACGTCTAGCTATTGGAACTATCATTTCGTGTGAATATAAAAAAACGGGATAAATATGTAAATAAAATTTTGTTTGAACACATCATAAAGGTCATTAATTTCATCCTTCAATCAGGTGCTGAGTCATTAACAAAAGTGATTACTATTTGATTTAATAAAATGGCTTTTAAAATAGTTATAAGAACACTCTAAATACTGTCATTTTAAAAAAAGATTATCTATCTAATCTACTAAGCCTTGTTAAAATATTTATGATTAAGTGGATACAATATTAACATTTAACTTTCTTGCTATCCTCAAGTATAAAATATATAAATTAAAGGATAAATATTGCACAAGCCTATTTTTATTAAATATTATTTAAGAAAACAATCATTGGACTTGTTCCTTTTTTTTTAAGGTGCAAAACAATTTAAGGTGCAAAAACTAGTTACACAAAAAACATAATTTTTTTCTTAAGCTATAAGTCAAGTTAAGAATTAACTCAACATCAATTAACACAAACAAAATATTTAAAACAAAAAATCATAAAACAGTATCATAATGTAAATGTTCCTTATCAAAGAGGCAAATGAAACTATTTACTACACAATATAATTATGCCATAAATATATTAAAATATATAAATTAACTTTATACAAAAAATATGTAAATGTGTGGTAGTCTGTTTGAGAATTAAATTATTTGCTTTTATTTGATATCTATATTAAGACAAGGCCAAGCCAGGCCATATATGACCTAACATGGTAATGAAAAACGAAAAAGAAATGAGGACGACAGATATTCTGCAATCTATAAAAAAAAACCCTTAGTTTATATTAAATTACTTCAAAACTAAATTAACAATGCATAAAAGTAATCATTCAAGAAAATATCATTTAGAACATTATTGATGTAATTTATCTGTAATGGGATGTTTTTGTACTATTGATAAAAAAAAGTTAACAAAAACAACATAGAAAAACTCCGAAATTTGTTGATCTCAGTTTAATTATAATAATACATGTATGTCTCGCAACTCACAATCAAAGTTGAAATCATCCCAGATCTCAGCTTACTTACAGATACCCAGACCTATTCAATGTGTACTAATTAAAGTACAAGAAAAAAAAATACTCACGGTTGAAGTAAAAAAGAACAAAATCAATTAAGATAGGATTTTTGTCCTGGCTTATCACATTATAACGACTTTCTTGGTACAGTGGTTAACATGTGAGCGTGTCCGGTCTGGTCCTGGGTTCAATTCCAGGTGGGAATGCACAAACAAAAAAATATCTCGGTCTGGCAGGACACAGAAGGCTGATCACCTACTTGTCCATAAAGAAAGTCGATCAGTGAAACATATGAATATCATCTGCCCCATACCCCACTAGGGGACAAGGAACTTCACTTTTTATCACATTATAGTTGGTTATATATACAGAAAAGATACATTTGCAATGTTGTTGTGGATATATGTAAAACAATTATACATTATTCTCAATTTCAAAGAATCTATAATGAAAAAATAAATAATTTTATACCTACTTATAATAACCTTGTTTTAGCTTGAATTTTAGGTAATATAATAATTTCCTATTTTTTAACAGGGCTGTTTCAAATATATTGTATTTTTATTTATTAATAAAGTTATTGATTATTGCATTGAATAGAGGTCATTGCTAAATTTCAATACTTTAACAAACAACAGATATTTGGCAATGTTTGGTCTGGCGTTGTAGACTTCAAATAAGTTATTGTTTTCATTTACTTTGTTCTGAAGTTTTATAACAGATGAAGCAAGCAGAAATCTTACAAAAGAGACACTTCACATTTTAGATTCAAAACAAGATTAACAGAAGTGAAAATATGTTTTCGACTTATCATGAAGAATTTGATTGTGTGTTCTACTATTTGAGTCAAAAATTATTCATCTCATTTTATAAATTTCTTGTACCATTACAAAATAACAGCTTTATCAAGTAGCTGAGGGTGTATTTTTATCAATTTAAATTTAATGGAACATATAACATATTAAGGGGTAACTTAATATGAATTTTTTTCATTGTCCAGTATAAATTTGGGTGCAGCGGGGACAAGTGGTTAATTATGCATAATTTCTACTCATTCATAGAGTTCAGTTAATATAACTAAGTTCTGAATGGATACAACTGATATTCCAACGCTATTAAAGAATATTAGAAATATATTTTTTCAAACTTTACATTATGTGACAATAGTTCACAATTGGTTCAATATATTAAGAATTAGACAAGATATTTTAGGTATCAGTATAAATTTAAATTTATTAATTAGAATTTAACCTTAATTTCACTTGACTTTCTTGTAATTATTTTCATAAGTATCTACTAAAATAAAATGAATAAATTAATTAAAGTAATATATTTTGTATTTTGAAGTATATGAATCATTTACTAAAGCAGAAATTTTATGATGATCAAGTTTTTTTATTTAATTATATAACTGCCTAACATTTTTATTAATTAAATTAAATTTTGTAGAAATAATGTTCAACCTTGGAATTTTAATTTTAAATAAATGAGTAGGGTTTGTAAACGTAAAGTAATATTATATTTAAAGATTGCATATAAAATAGAAACAATACTTACTTATCATCATATTGGTGGAATTAATTCCTAAATAATCCAAGAATCTGTCAGTGCCAAAGACAAAAATTGCTCCAAATAAAAAGCCTCCGGCAACAGGTAAAAAGGCATATTGTCCTTCATCACCATACATTCCTGATTCTTCACACATCTTTATTGCAGGTTCTAATAGAGACCAATAGGATGCGGCTGTCATAACACCTGCAGCGAATCCCAAAGACACATCTAGTAATTTCCTCTGGAATTGAAAAATATCATTGTAACTCAATCACAGAGAAGTTAAATAACAAAAACAAAAGCTATGTTTTCTCACATGTTTCCCTCTTATAAAGAATACACAGCCGGCACCAGCTGCAGTCAAACCCCACGTCAGAAGCGTGCCCAAAAGGGCTTGTGTAACAGCACCGTATCCCGGTAACATTTTGGCTAAATAGGCTAAACGTTTTTAAGTCAATAGTTGTCTTGTTAAGTACTATGTACATAAAACATCTCAAGTTAAGTTTTATACTAAATTTATATCATCAATTACGATCTTTTTATACCCACACAGCACATGTTTATCGTATAAAGTTTGACTGAATTAATTCATAATTATTGTTTGACAAAATAATGAGTTTGACACTACGACGTCATTCACGTCAACTTCAAAATACTGTTTTAGTGATGTACTATCTTGGTAAAGTCGGTTCGAATAACGAACGATTTTAATAAGCAATCGAATTTAAAATAATAAATATTTTTTTTTAATTTAATTTTCATCACTTTATAATCACATTTTATTAATAGACATGATATTTGAATTAGAATTGTTTGTTTTAAACATTAATTCTCATTCAAAAATTTCAGTTTTTGATTATTAAAATCATGTCATGTCAATTATGTTTTTTATTCTTAAAAACATTATTTAAAATGAAGAAAAATAAAAAAGCAGAATATTGTCGTTAAAATTTATGGTATGAAACATTTTTTATGTTGAATGTTGATGTTTTTTTTTCTGTAGAATTTGCTATCTCCGTGAATGAGAATTAGTGGTAATTCAAAGTACTTTTTCTCCAGAGCCCACAAAAATTTTCCATTACAAAAATGGCTAGATTCAATGCGCGATATTATAAACTCTCGGTAAATTGTGATTGGTAACATATTATGCTTAAAATTTAACGCAAACATATTATAAAAAATAGCATTATTTTTCGTTACACGAGCATTCACTTTTTCCAAATGTCGGTTAGGATCAAGGTTTCACATTGATAGATTTTTCATTTATCAAAAACTAGATACTCGTCCCAGCTACGCCCTATTATTAATATTCCTGTTTTATACCAAGGGAGATTTAATCGAGATAAAAAGTATCCTATCATCCAATTCAGCTCATACCTGTCTGTAAACCAAATGTCATCAAAATCCGTTCAGTAGTTTCAGCGTGATTAACGGACAAACATCCAACCAAACAAGCTTTCACATTTATAATATTAGTGTGAACGTGATTAATGTGAACATCATTAAATTATAAGCAGCATGTTGTAGTCTATGACAGTATATTGACTGATTATAATATCGCCAGTAAGATTAATATCTAATGGTTCTTACTATTTTATGATGGTACAGATAAGCAATTAGCTGCTTGCTCGCATTTTTTTAACCAATAGAGTAATTTTTTAATTAATTTGTTAATTAAAAATACAATCTTTTTCCTATAGGTAGTGTAGATAGAAATACTTCTTTTTGGAAATTTGTTCATTTTATGTCAATGTTTTTGATGGGCCGTGATTGCATCCACGGATAAAACTGTGTGGAACAGCTTGGAATAAATTATCGCGACAAACATGGTTTATCATTTAATTGATAAGTATAATTAGGTTAATCAATGTGTATCTACACACTACAGACAACTATACTTAAATAAACAGTACTTATACCTGGCTAAATTTTTTAAACAGAGGCTACGTGACAGATTACCGCTCTTGATAAAACTGTTTGGACAATTAAGTATATATTAAATTAGTTATGACGTGCATATTAAAGTACTAATATTTTGCGTACAAGTATCGTTATAACGGCGGTTAAGCAGTGACTCATTACTGTGAAATTGTATGAATTTTATTATTTATAGCATGTGTAAGACGAGCTGTCGCATTTTCATTTTCGGAGTTCCCCTGAAAGCATTACTAGTAGGTACCTTCTTCATTTTACCATTTCGAACATTTTTTAAATATAATATGTGCTCAAAATGTTTCTCGATAGATCGAATTTATGAATATATATCTATTGATTGAGATATGAACTAGTTTGAAAAATACTTATCTGCTTGGTTCATGATTGCAAGTGGTTCTTTCCTGCTCGCGAGTTTCAACGTCAAAAGAATATTGATACCTCATTGAAAGTAATTAGCGTATGAGTATTTTATTTGATAGACTTTAATAAGACACGGTCTATTCAATTCCTTAACCATAAATGGCAATGAATTCGCACCGTTATGTATCTTTGATAACATGTCTAATACCGTAACATAAAAACTATTACTAACATTCCCATACATAATTAGCATGACATGGAAAATATGTCTTCTAATAGGTATAATTAGTATATCTGCATACTATCAGATCTCGTTATTAAATACGTGTAGTCATAGCAACATTGAAAAAAGAAAAAAGAAAGAATAAATAGGAAACTAGCTGCGTCCTGCGGTAACCTTGTAAGTCCATATCCCATAGGAATATCGGAATAAAAATATATCTACGCAACAAATTTAATTGAAATCGGTTCAGTAGTTTTTGCATGAAAAAGCAACAAACACACACACACATCCTTACAAACTTTCGCATTTATAATATTAGTAGGATAGGATAGGATAAGAAGTAGGACATTAGTAGGAAGTAGGTTAGGGTAGGATAATATTAGAAGGATTAGTGTAGGAGTAGGATTATTAGCGTTGACTAGCTAACCTGCGACGACGGTCACTTGGAAGCTTTTCCCGCGTAAATGGCTTCGGTCTCTTTATTTTCCCGTAAAATTGTCACGAGAATGTCTTGTTAAAATGAAATATAATTAGTAAAATGGTTCCAGTGAATGCCTATTAAAAGCGGTCCAGCAACTTTGGTTTGGTTTGGGATGGTGGCAGTCATATGTCTTCTATTCATGCATTTTTAGATTTTATGCACGCAAGGATAGCTTGTTACTAACATAGATTGTTTTTTTTTTCAAAATGGGAAGCGCCTTAAAGTGGCAAGTGCGATAGTTCACAGTAAAAATATGTGATTAAGAACAGTAGTGTGACAGACAGTTGCGTTGAGAAAATTTTGACTACAGGCAGTATTGACTTGAAATTTGAATGATTCGGAATGATGAACAAAAAAAAACAAAGTAGCTAGTTAGGTAACAGATCACTTATCTACCGAAAGTAATGCGTCTGTTCCGTTGCCTTCTATGCAAATAAAAAAGAAAGAAAAGGTGACTATTACGATGAAAAATATTATATGATATACATACCTAAATATTAAGCTTTGCTATGCTTCTATAAATACAAAAACATCCTAGATGATACTTAGTGAAATATTGAACTAAACGCACGTATTTAGAATAATTTTATACAGGATGTCCCACATGGAGTGTGCTGTACCCAATGTAACTTATAGTTTTGCATACGCTGATTAAATACGCTGATACTGATTCTGTGACATCCTGTATATGTACTTGCAGATCCTTAAATATCCAACAACGACTGATATTATGTGGTTTCACCTCTCAAAAGTGATTTAAGGCATTCAATACAATCTCTCAATCTACTTACCGGCTTTAGACGAGTACAGATTTTTCTACTAAAACAGAGCAGTCGATTGTCTCCTTGCAAGGTATTTAGGTTCTGAAAATTTTATTTATGGACTCGTAGGTGACCAGCTTTCTATGTAAATTATTATGGCAGGTGAGCTTAAGCAGTATATGCATCACCCATTTTAAACGGTCATTACCACCGATTAATTTGCAATTATTAACCAATTTATCTTTATATCAATTTTTTTTTCACAAAAAAAAATAAATTGACGCGATCCCGCGTGTTCACTATAGTTTTAGATAAACGGCATTATCTATAACCTCGAGTCAATATTTTCTATATTGCATATATGCAAGAGCAAATGTAGAAAGAACACAAGAACGCAGATCAAAAACCCACTTATTGTAACTGTGAACATTATTTTCTTATTCAGCTTAAAATCAACCCCGAGTACGCCTTTTGCAGATAACTCACTAAGTATTATTATACATACAACAAAGTAGGGAATATACAAAGTTTCCACTTGATCCCGCATGCTCTACAAACGGCATATCTATTGGGTTATGTTGTTATTAACGGACCTAGAACGCATAAATAGTGTAAATACAATTTATCTTTAAAACTTTGTAATGAGTTTTTTAAGCGATTCTCCACAGCCGGCAATACCATTACTTAAATCTCTCTTTTATTTTTGATTGGCTGTAGTTTTGGTACTTAAGATCCTCTAGTTATAGGCACAACTGCATTTTATCTGATAAAATATATCATTCTTATAATAATAGCATTTACTTTTAATAAAATGAGGTAAATTAAGACCAATCCTCAATGTTCGTCTTCATAACGGTGATATCACAATGTTGTACGTTACGTTGTCTCGGCGTATATCTTTAGTCTTCCCCGTCAGCGCAGCCACCGTAGCGTTAAAAAAACGAAATATTCCGCTAGCTCGTCATTATTCAAATTTTCGATGTTCTACTTGTGCGTTTGTTCCGGCCTTTGATTCTTGTCCCATTTTGACTTAAATACGATCATCGAAATAAAGTTCCGAGCGGTCATCCGAGATTGCCGTGAGAAGTCCGTTAAGTAAACAGTTTGCGCGGTTTGTCGTCTATTGGAGACACCGTCTAAATTGTTAACCGCAGAATCTCATGATTGTTTCTTAAATTTAACACTTCGTTTCTCTTCGTATTTTATTTAAATGCCGGAAATGTTCCAAATAACCACATTTAGACCTTACTTTCCTTATTTAAATCGCCATTGAAATCTATATGGTCTAAGACATGTTCATACCTTTCTCTCTAATAAATCAAATTAATGTTCCAGCTGTTGTCATTTACAGTACATTACAGTAGTTTTAAGTATAACACATTAGGTTAATAGCTCGCCATATTTCAAGGGCAATGCTCTCAGAATAAAAATGTTGATTAAGATGTGATGTATGACGTGTCGAACGTGCAGACATAATTGCATGGGCGATTACACCGGCGATTGTGTAACGGGCTCGCGTTTTACTGTTTATATCGATTTCGGTCCAGGCATCCATATAGTCGTGATGTCATGAGAGCACGCGGAAGGTTGGCCATCAATCACAGCATTCGATTCGGACCGCACTAATGTGATGGAGGCAAAAACGTGTCGACGGCACGCGCTGCTCTAATGATTTCAATTGCTTTGCGATTCAGAGAATGCACTGGAAATTGAACATTTTATTGACATTGTATAGCGACGCTATATTGTAAACGAAAATCATAACCAGTTTATTCTCTCTATATATTTTGAGCTATGTGCTTAGCCTATGTAATATCATTTAAGTAGTGAAAATTAAAATTCATGAAGTTAACTCAAAAATGAGTAAATTAATACAAAAAAAAAAGTTTTAAAGTTAGGTCCGATAAAAATTATGGAGTATTTTCGGGTATTATGGCCTAGTCGGTTAATATGGCCTATATTATTTTCCCCGAAACTTATCAACAATAGTAGCGCTCTTATCTATTATATTGTCGCAACTCTTCCCTCGTCTCATTAAGTCAATCAATGCATCGCAGTTAATGCGCGTATTTCCAATGGAATTTGATGTTATTTCTTGGTAAGTTAACCCTATTCTACTCTGTCATACAATCTTTATTTCATTTAAATAATTAAGACTGTTAAAGTTTAACTGCCACAAAATGCAACGTTTGAAAATCTTTAATTAGAGGAACAACTCACGACCCCTAACCCAATATATGCAAATATTTTAATAATAATAGTTTCTCTAATGTGATCCCACAGGCGTGTTTCCAATTACTATTAGTAAAAGCAGTTTAATATTTATAGACTACTAGCTATCCGCGTGCGAGAAAAAATAATAGCGATTTTCACTGCATTGCTCCCGTTTTTGTGGGATTATCCTAATAAAAACAATCCTTTGTCCTTTCTCGGGACTCGAACTATTTGTGTACCAAATTTCATAAAAATTAGATCAGGGGTGAGGAAAGACGTAAAGACAGACAGAGTTAGTATCGCACTTATATTATCAGTAGAGATTTATTTAACATATTTTTTATATCGTGCTTTTTTAATCCACAGTTCGGTTTGCTAACGTGATCTGAATTTATTGTGGTCGGCATAGAACCAAGTCGCTTTAATTTTACAAAACAATTTTATTGTAAATATCTACGTAATCTTATACTTACTAAAAGCATTCTATCAAATGCTCCTCTGGTCATGATTATATATTTAAGAATTGATAATGAAAAGTATTAAAATTTTTATTAAAATCTATATAAGATTGTTTTTAGGTCCATAAAACATCCATATTGCACAGCACATGACAATTACTTTTTAAAAAAGGTTTTTAATGTACATATTTTTAAAACAATGTTGTGTTTGATATTCTTATTCATATTCTGTTACATACTGCTAGGTGCTGATAAGTATTTGTGACTTTGAATAAATTTATACTCAACTACCATCTTTGTTGAGGTTTGATATTTTAGGTCTTTATTTCAAAGGCATTGTAAATAATCACCACCCATATGCATAACACTGACAAAAACAATAAAATATTATACATAAAACATTCTACATCAATGTAACCATTACAATACTGGTGTTATCATTAAAGTTTTTAACGTGCAATCATAAAAATTATCTCTTTGGAATAAAATTGCTATTAAATATAGAAAATAACATTTCACCACGCGATGAAAACGAAAGAATAACTAGATTAATTTAACTATTAATCATAAACAATAAGCTATTTTTTGTTACTTTCATATTGAACTGATAAATCTGTGAAAGTAGATACTGAAATAAAAAAAAATATATTTTCTTTACCTATACTTTTCATTTAAATTTTCATTACATTTGTCCACTAAAAACTTGATCACCGCACGTGATATCAAAAGGTATCAAATCATTCCATGACTACAGATTAAAACAAAACTGAGTATCAGTGAATTTAGGTTAATCAACTCCATGGTGAAATTACAAACAAAAAAGCAAAAAAAATGACATTGAAGAACTTATATATAAGAATTAGACGAAAACATACCTAAGATACTATATAATTAATACTTCATTAAATTCGATCTTTTAGTAATTGTAATTGGTAAGATAATCTATATATATAAAATTCTCGTGTCACAGTTTTCGTTGCCATACTCCTCCGAAACGGCTTGACCGATTCCTCTGAAATTTGGTAAGCATATTGGGTAGGTCTGAGAATCGGCCAACATCTATTTTTTATCCCGATATTCCTACGGGATACGGACTTACGCGGGTGAAACCGCGGGGCGCAGCTAGTTGAATATAAAACTGTAATATAAGCCTAATCTACCTATCTATGATATGTTTGTGTTTTTATGTAATAGTTAAAACTACCTGCTTACTTTAATTGTCCTTAACTTTATAATTTTAGTGTTTATATTTCTTGCCTACTTGTAAATAAAATGTTATTCGTTATGATCAAGGTTTATTTACTACCAATATATACAAACTTAAAGTTACTATCGAACGGTAGCTACTGAAAAATAAAAGCTTTTAAGCTTTTTCTCTGCGGTATTTAGTTGCGAAACGTCGGAAATCATTCCGAAGATACGGAACGGACATTGTTATAATAATTAGCATCGGCTAAAGAAATTCGTAGAACCTTTGTTATGTGGTAAATAAAAAAGGGCGTCACTGCGGTCATTGTCATGGATGGCTTCGCAAGTGCCGACGCTCTTGCTTCATAAACTTCATCCGATCTAGAGATAATGGGAAGATGCATACAAATTTCCATTTAATTAATACATTATAAGATGCGCTTGAAATGAGTGTACCCAAATATATATTAAAGTAGTTAGTTTCACAATTAATTGTTTATGTGGCGCCGGATGAAAAAATATGTTTTAAAACACAAAAATAATATATACCTTTAAAATATTTCCCAAAACCGAGCGTGTTCTCAAAAATTATCAATGTAAAACCTACTACCTACTATTAATTAATTATCTGTTCTTATGTTGCTGAATGAACACATTTATAATTTTCTTAGACCGGTTATTATAGATAGACAGTTCAGCGAAACAAACAATGAATGTCTATAAGGTAATGGAATTTGGGTAAGTGAATCAAATGTTTATCGATATTCATCTGGGAAGTTGATTGACTTTCTACAGTCGCTATAATTACGGATCAAATCGATAGACCCAGTGAGCTCGGACAAATAGTGTATTTAGTTATCTTATCGTTGGATCGCGGCGCCTCGCATCCAACATGCCTTCGCCGACCTATAGCCGCGTTATCGAAGATTTCTCCATGCGAATGTCACGGCACCGCAGTCATCTACGACGGAGCCTAGTTCCCTCGAATCCTACGCCAATCAATAATGTAGATCACGAGATTGTCGAATTGCGAAGCGAATCAGTGATCGTGTCGTGAGAACGGTAGGGTACAGGTGGTACCCTCCCCATCCGGCGAGTGCTAACTGTTCGGAGGCGCGCGCGCACCACCGTGCAGTCCCGGCCCGGTACGCTATCGCATCGCACTAGCAAAAGCTTCTGCTAGCTTGCATCGCGCGGGAAAATAAACACGCACTTCCGCAGTTCTTGTGTTGTTCTTGTATTACTTGTGATTGTATTTAATATCCGTTGTCAACATTTTGTGGTAGCATCAGTAAGGTAATCGGGGCAGATAGCATTAACGGTTGGCTCCGCGCTCGAGTGTGGCAGACCGCAAGCATGACGAGCGCCAGAGGCTGCGCTCTCGTGCTCATCTACTTGGTATGTTCCAAAAAATTTCATGTCTTTAAAGTTTAAATTGCACTACAAATAGGTTATAGCTTTTACTGTCGCCGTTGGCATGCAAATTCTTGTAGTAAGGCTAATCTAGGCATTAGCTTCGTTACCTACTTCCAGATGATGGGGTGTCATCAATCTTCGTCTAATGAAACATTACCTACATGAGATGAGTTTAACCGCAAAGTGGAAAGCTTTGCCCACATTAGCACGTTTCTGCTTGATTCATATTGCTTGTTTATAAACAGATGCGTAGATTTATAATACTTAGTAGTAAATATCTTCTATAGTATATAGATTGAATTATTCTTTTTATGTGCTTATCGCATTAATCCTCTACGGATGGACCGATTTTGATTAAACTTGTTTAATTTTGATATGTTATTTTGTTATTATAATACCTTCTTTTTTCATGATATTTGTAAAAGATATAAGACTCTATAAAGTACATATTTAAAAGCTCAAATCGGATTTCAATATATTTCTTAACGATTGAAACGAAAAGGAAATTCGGATGAAATAATGCAATTAGAAATAAATTTAGTAATTAAATATCAATCAAATGCACCAAATCCATAATAAAGTGTACGGTACTCTGTAATTTTGTTAATAAATTTTCGGGCTATCGTGATCAAATTAAATGTACAACTGTAAAATGAACAAATGGACTTACTTGAGCATTGTATACACGTGATTGAAAGATATTAGATTTCACGCTCCGTAGATTGCGTTACGCGAATAAAAACCCAGCCATATAAGTGCAATCTTAGCTTTTGAAAAAGTTCTTTTTTCTATAATTTAAAGATGGTATACCAGGAAATAACAGACGGTAATTTTGTTATTTATTAATAATGAAAACTGTTTACCTTGCTTGTAATTTTATTGAAATAGAAATATAAATAGGAACCTGATTATCTTCACATTTGTATATAAACATAAAAATATTTTTAGGATGGGACTAGTATTTTTAGTATTTTATGTTAAAAATAGAGCGTTTGTATTTCATGAAACCACTCAACGAACAAAGATTTTGGCATGTACACAGATAATTAATATAATACATGAGAAATTGAGAATAATATAATACATGTAAATATTTCGTAATCTGTGACTATATAGACCGGGAGATGGTGACACAAATTACTAGGTCATTTGTACCAGTATGGCGGTTCTTCAGTGGTCTAATTAC
>NC_052108.1:3906575-3946183 GCF_012273895.1 Zerene cesonia
TAATTAGACCACTGAAGAACCGCCATACTGGTACAAATGACCTAGTAATTTGTGTCACCATCTCCCGGTCTAATACTAGCATAGAGGAGAATGTATTAAGTATAACAATTTAAATCTAACTCTTGACTGTTTGATTTTTTATCTACATGTCTTTTTAATGGAAATTTATACACATAATGGCGAACCTCATAAGGCGATCGAATATTAAAAGGAATCTGTAGTCAACATGTTATGTGAGATACATAACAGCTTAATCAGAATTTGGTCCACGTACGAGTTGTAAGGTATCTTCATCTCATCAATAACAATAATCAGGCTCCATCACGCGTGTAACCGGTGAGGCGTGAAGCGTTTATGACGTGCAACGTATGTCCGATTATGTGGAAATATTCGCATTTTATAACGCATTTGATGCCTGATGTAATGACCGAGCTTCAGTGATGCGATAGCAATTTTTTTTCTTCTTGTGTAAATCGTTATTTGCCTACCTTATCTCTTAAAAATGCAAAATGAGAATTCACAAATTTTATACATGTCACTACAGCTATAAACGAATATACAAAAAAAAAATGAACTTTGCTTTACTTTATTTATTGTTTTCCATAACTAATCATGGTATTCATGATATTGAACATCATTGATTGTACATTTTCAGGCCAACCCTGATTATAAAGCGCTATAATCCTGACTCGTTAATACTAACTATTATTTTAATATAGGAGAGTTTGTAAGCTCAGACATGGCTTTCAGATAATGAAGTGGGTCGAAATAAAAACGCTTCAAGCGCTATGTAGGCTATAAAATTCTTGCGGCCAGCTTCATTCTCTACCTGTTTATATCTGCATAGTGCATATACATCCTTATTGGATATGTAATGAGCTTGTATCATATGCAGATTGATGTCAATGTATAAAAAAAAGACTTTTTTGACCTGATTGCAGATTAAGAACATGAGCATATAAGTGACTTATCAGAAAAGATCTCATTTGATAAAAAAAATGTCCCCCCCATCTCATATTACATTAATTCATTTTTGACTCCATCACAATCCATCACTACTTTATTAAGGATTTCATTTATTTATGCAATATCATTTCTTTTTTATTTACAACACTAGAAAGTGATTATTTAGTCCATGGCTTGGACGTTATAGAAAAAGATATAAAGCAATTAATTACTAGGAACTACAGTTTATCAGTAAACATGTTCAATCTTAAAGTCCTATTTTTAAAATGTTGCTTTTTAAAAACTCAATCCATGTCTTATCAAAGAGTTTCTTTACATATTTATATTTATCTTTATTTATGGTGTACTGCTTACAGTGTGTTACACAAAAATGTAAAACTTTCTCTTTAGAATTAACGTTAAAATATTATAATTAGTTTTTAGCCAATTTACGAAATTTCATCCCACTTTAAAAATACCGTTTCAACGGCAACAAAATTTATAGAGCGTCTTAAGAAAACAGAATAAACAAATTGATGGTGGAGTAAGCAATTGTATACAAAAGAAAAACTGACAGTCGATACTGAACCCGATTTCCTATTTTCTGTGGCCAAAATGAATTCAAAAACTTTATGTTATATGTTTATTTAAGGATAATTTCAAGAGTGTGGATACTTATACATAATATGTATTGGCTAAAATAATATGTTTCTATATTTTAGTTACGTACACAGACACCTATAGCAATTATTGATATAGCTTTAAATACACAATATTTAAATAGACATATGTATGTATATTCATTCAATAAATTGCTTCAAAACAAAGTTAGGACATAACCTACTCACCCAGTTTTCTATGAATGGAAATTGTAGAGATTGCGATTTGATTATCAAGGCTACGTATTTTATGTACGTATATGAGTTACTATTTATCTGTATAACAAGAATATACGAGCGCTTTATCACATTATTTGTATGCATGACTTGCGCATGTATCTTGCTCGTTATTTCGTTAAATGCACTCGATTTCTATCCACATACAAGCTAAATTTGTCTCAAGCACCTACATCTTTCTGATATTGATACCTCGATACCCACTTTATGAAAATTGCAAATTCTATTAATATTTTTAGGTTTTTAATTATGATCATCTTATCGATATTCAACCGACTGTCAACTTAATCTGTTCTACATTTTGTTTAGAATGAAATGAGTGGTTCAAGTTTAAATATAATTATTACCCTAAAGGAAAAGTTGTAGTAATCTAATTAAAAAGATTAAAAAGCTACCAGTCATTTTATTACGATTATAAATTTTTTCTCAATGTACAAGTAAACAGCGGCAATGATATCTATAGTAATAATTCCTACTATCACCGTCTTCCTCATTTTTGTTAGGCCGCTAAAATCCCACGACATTTTAAAATGTTCTCAGGCGATTTAGTTTATAATCGTCATTTAAACGCTCCGATTATGCCCCGCTGTGAAATTAATTTCTTTATTATGGCATTAAACTTGCAACTGTGTTGTTAATTTATGTACAGTAATTTTATTTATGTTCTCGTAAAATATTAAATTTACACTTATTTAATAAATAAGAGCGTTAATTTGCGGTATTTTTTTATTAATTACATATTTGGAAAGAATTAAATACTTTCAATAATTTCTTTATCTTTCTATAAATTAACAATTATCGAATATTCAAGCTTCACTTTACGTTAACGTATACTTATCCTTACATAGTATAAAGCAAAGTCGCTTTTCGCGTCTGTCTGTATGTTTTTTTAGATCTTGGAAACTACACAACGGATCTTGATGCAGTTTTTTTTTTATTAGATAGAGTGATTCAAGAGGAAGGTTTTAAAGTATAATAACATGCTTAATATATTAGAAAACCACTATTAATTTCAAGATTTCTACTGTGAAGTCGAAAAAAGAACATTTTTTGGCGCTTACATTGGAAACGCTGGCTGAACTATACGTGGTAGATCAAAATAATGTTGTATAATATTGAACACTTTAAAAAGGTCTATAAAAAAGTCCGCGATGGTATATATTTATCTCTTAGGAATAACTCACAATAACCAATTTTTTTCATTAATTTTTTACGAGAAACTTTACCTTACTTACGAAGCGATTTTAAGCAATACAGCGTTATTCCTTATCTAATTAAGTACCTTTAATAAATTTTACAATTCAAATAAAATAATATAGCCCTTTACAGTATGTAATTTAATTGAATATTTTAAAAGATATTACAGATTTAAAATGTAGAGACAACGCGGTTGCGGCGATACCGAACGGCCGGCGGCGGCGGGATGGGGCGGGACGCGGTATGGGCACGGGAAATATTGAAAAATGTACATTTAATTTTGCATATTTTAAAAAACGCGAGTAACAAATGTCAATGTCATTCAAGGCATAGATTATATGGCTAAGGCGGTACGAAGTTCGCCGGATCAGCTCGTAGTTAAAATAAAATCATTTCTGCTTACGCATTTTTGCTTAGTGAAAAACGAAATGAAAAAATTAAATGTAGCATAAGATCAAGAACTTATGACCTACCTTTTACCTTTACGTACCTTTTGAGACCAACTTAAATTAATTTATTGCCGATAATAATGATAAATTGCTTATTAAGTAAGAAGGGTACTACACAAGTAAGAAGGGTAATACACGCCACAAACCTATTTTAGGAAATCGTCTTTTACGCTTATCACGGCATTCAATAGGTAAGACAATGTGAAAAGCAACGATTCTCAGAAAAAAGCTATTTGGTTACCAATATTCAGTAATTAGACGTGTCGTCTACACGGTTTCGTAACAAATCGATTTATCTCAGCGCTTAAGCATTGATGATGACTCGCTAACCGTAATACTGGTATCGCACCGGCCCTCAACCGTAAAAACAAGTGGACTGTGTCTGACAGAAATGCAAAATGCAACTTGTGATTTGTTGACAAAAATCAGACTTCAGATTTTAGGTTAGACTAATTTAAGCTAAGGCTATTACAAGTAAAATATCATCATTTCGATTTAGTGATGAGGTATTTTATATTTTTAAACAACATTGCCATATCATATGTATTGCTTGAATATAATTTCAGAAAAAGCTACCTCATATTACAGCAGTTGTAGGTAGGTATTTAGGTATGTTGTTAAATACATACATAAAAATTATGAGGGGAAATTACGTAGGTACTTAGGGGTTTCAACTATGAATCGGCATTTCACTCGGTATAAGGAGCCATCCATTATTTACGCCACACGAATATGGATTTGTTATCCCTCC
The DNA here is from genome assembly GCF_012273895.1 of Zerene cesonia. Lineage (NCBI taxonomy): Eukaryota > Metazoa > Arthropoda > Insecta > Lepidoptera > Pieridae > Zerene > Zerene cesonia. The sequence continues at coordinate 3,910,814 of NC_052108.1, forward strand.
TTGATACATTTTAAGATAACTATGAAATTCCGATGATGTGAGATCAAACATTAAATTTTATGTACGTATTTAAAGATAAAAAAAAATAGGTAATCATTAATGGATGACTCAATTCCTCTATCTCTGAGGTACACAGTAAAAATGCTTTATAAATGCAGTTTTTTTTTAAGTATTTATAAATACTTTTACATTAATCTCACATGATATCAATCCTACACCTACAATAAAGATCAAGTGTGAAACCGATAGAATATCTGGATTTATCGACATTGGCTAATTTTGTCTTCTGGCTCCTGTTAAAATCTCACATTAATAATTTTATTGTTCAACGCAAACGTTCTACAACTAATTACCTATAACTTTTCCATATTCACATGTAGATTTAATGACATATCAAATACTGTCTGTGCAGGTAGCTATCAAAATAAATGATCATAATATCTAGAATTTTACGAAACGCTGATTATTTATAGTTGTCATGACAAATATATAATAGCTTATGCAGCGTTAGTGGAGTTGTTATATTATAATTCATTGAATAAAGCAATGCTATGGAGTTTTCAAATTGTAAATTATACGATTTTTATGCGATTCTGGTATTCAACCAGGTCATTAACTCAATTTCCTAACTACTTTCGCGGACTCTACTACCTCGGATATCCCAAATAGCTCGGTCATTCATTTCATGGTTACTTACGTTTATCTAAAAAATTAAAAATCTTATTAACTTCTCATTTTATACAATATTGTTTAGTCTCAATACCCAAAACGCAGAATGCTCTAAATTCGTTTATAATCCGACTGTAAATTAATGTTGACCTCTTCACGCCTAATAAGCAGAGTAACACCGTTTTAGGAATAACCGTTTATTCGTCTGAGAATTAATTTGCATACAACTATTTAATTGCAAGTCAGCACGATACAAACAAAATAGATGGACAAGTATAGGAATAAATTAAATCTTTTTTATTAATCGGCGCAGTCATTTATATCGGAGAATCTGAATATATCCAGGATGAAATAAAAAATGTATTTACTTGATAGCACATTGCCGAAAGATTTCTCTACTTTACATGGATTTTTACTCAAATCAGTATGTATTATCGGCAACTATAAAAACATTTCATGTGGTTTATAACCAACCTCGAAACTAGCCACTTTACACACACAGATGTACCTACTAGAACTTAAGTCAGCAAAGAAGTAATTTTTCCAGCAAGAAACATACATCATCTTTTTCATTCGCATCTGTCATTAAAAATGAACGGCAATATTGCATGTGTACACCTAAAATGATTTTATCTCTCTATTATCCAGGCAGTGGAAATTTAACAACCGTAATGTAATGGCCTGTAAATAATCTCGCGTGGTTCAACGTAAGATATTATCTACAATAAACTACTTTTAACTCAATCAATTAACGCCACAATTAAGAACAATGCACTTATTATGTAACAGTTCCTTCCTTTATATTTGAATGTTCTTTGTTTTCAGGTTGGAAGTTCGTTTGCGCAGGACTACGATGGTAAGGGCGAACAATTACCTTTTACAACTCTATTTATTTCACCTTCTTTATTATTGTTGAAAATTCAGAATTATACTAGTCCATTGAAATATGCCATTTAGCACGCGTTTCTCCGACGATTCAAGTATGTTTTTACACGCTTTTTATTAGCTTCACCTGTATGTTTGTTTGTAACCGACTTCTTTGGGTGCGATTTTGACCCACTTAAAAAAGGGCCAGATTTCGTTCAAACTTTGTAGACTTATTGAAGACCGATGACAATACACTAATTTGATAAAATTATTCCATTTTGCAATTTCAAAACATGATAAAAGCGAGTTTTTTAGTTTTTTTTTTAAACTATTATAATATATTATTATTAAGGCGGAGACTTATCTCAATCGGAAATTGGAAACTAAAGACCTAGTATTAATGTAATGTATTATTAGGGAATAGAACCTAGTAGAACTTTCACAGACTTACTATACTCATCTCTATACTGAGACACAAAAGTCACCACTTCCTTGTGAACTTCCCCATAAAGTAAATTGAGTAATTTCACTGCACGTATTAACTATTAATAAATATAATTGCAGTAACGGATATCCAATGTACATTTTCAAACGGAGGGACTGGGATACGGGATTCCGTGACGGCATTGCTGAGGAAGCCAGAAGGTTTTCGAGGCGCACCTCTGTTCGCTGATGACAGAACGACTGACCCCATTGTTGACCCAGTCTGCCAAATCAGACCTGAGCCAGACGATCCCACCGGTCTGCTGTATAGGTTACGGATATCAGACTTCACAAAATGTGGCGTGTTGAAACGAAATGTAAGTATTGTGGTGTTTGTTTAGAAATTTTATATATCTACCTTACACTAATTATAACTCTATGGTAGGCTTAAGTATTGTGAAATTAATAATATACATATTGATATATCGTACTAATTAAATGTGGCATATCAGTGGCAATAAAATGATTTCCCTACTACTCGTCTGGAAGTTATAATAAATTATTTACTTACCAACCTATCCAACTTACAAAATCTTAAAAAATAACTTAACTGTTTATTTAAATTCCTTTTGATAGTCAAATTAAATTTAACAACATGCATTACATTGAACTGCATATGTTTATATTAATTATCAACATTGCTATCTCACCCATAGTTTTAACCAGTAACCAAATACCGGTAAAGTACGGAATTTTTTCTTTAAAATTTAATTCATTCATGTTTAGGTAACAGTCCGTAAACGTGTTGATATATCAGATACTTGTATCTAAGTCTCGCACATGACACAGGTGAATCTCGAATACCGTTTCATAGACTGAGTCCAGTAACAAGGCAATAAGTTTAGGGTGTTATTACACGAGCCTCCCATTGTGTCCCATGTGATGTTGTGTCATCGACATAATAAGGAATGCCGTTACAATAACAGTATGGATTGCTGAGTGGCCTACAGAACGTAGTAGTAGATGGTGTATTATTAACTCGATGTGGACCGGTACCTGAATCGAGGTGAAAACACGTGTACCGCGCTAAAGACTGTAATACCACATAATCACTTAGCTCACTTTACTTCAGTTTTGCTGACATAAATGTTACAATCGGTAACTTTCACCGTTTAATGTAGGCTATGTGGGTTAGTGGGAAAGAAAATCAAAAAAGGATATACCAAAACAGCTAAATAACTCGTATGCTACTGATTATTTTAAAGATGAAAAGCGTGAGCGAAGATAAATCATCATGAAAGTATTTAGACCAGTTACACTAAAGAAATATACGTATAACCGTCGTTTTACCGTCGTCGAATATACAGATAGACGGATAATACATAAATAATAATCTTAAAACGTCTAATTTATGTATTTTGCTTGCTTTAGGGTTTCGTGCACGTCCGAGTGTGGTTTCCACAATTTCCAGGGGTTGTGATGCAGTCGGACCAAGAATTAATTATAATGTGCAAGCCTCCAGAGCCCACCATCATTGAGAATAAGGCTGCGGGATTTGCCGGTAGCTTGTAAGTAAAACTTGTTCAATTATGGAGAATTATACAACCGACAAACGCTCGTTCATTGGTACCCCCTTTTCAATGATAATAGCTTTACTTAAAAAATGTTAATGAGCTCCAAAATAAATATTATAATGCAATATTTTATATCGATAAATTGAAATATAACGTATATATACAATTCTACAGTATCTGTTTGTATATGTTCGTCCTTTACATATATAAAAGAGCTACAGTCATAAAACAAATACCTATCTTTTATTACATTACTCGTTTATAATATTATACGGTAACAATTTTTTCAGTCCGCATGGCGCTCGCGTATCAGGTGTGGTGGAAGAAACGCCAGGTCGTCTAGAGTATGAAGTAGCTCTGTATAAAGAGGCCCCACCTGTCTCCAGGCACTCCAACCACTCAGTAGACATGCCTGTCGATCAGGTAAATACTGTACGTGCATTTATACAAGTGATAATCAATTTCACGCACACGTATAGTAAAAGCTTCGCTTTCGCTAGTACGGCACGCGTTAATTTATTTTTATTTCCTTTTCTTTAAGAAAAATAAGTACTTATGAAAGAAATTGGTTATAAAAATGTAGCTATATTATTGTAATAGAAATTTGTACTTTCTGGTACGTTATAAGAATCTGCATTGAATGAAAGGAATCTATTTTAGGCGGTGCCAATTGGTACAAAACTTCAATTACGAGCACGAATTAATCCGGACTCGGCATGGCGTCACATCAAATTGTTGGAAGTTGCCGTGTCACCGGATCCGGACCGACCACACGCCTCGGGCGCTGTGCTTTTAGTGAAAGACGGGTAAGATTCTGACTACCTTATAATGTCTAGTCATTAATTCATTAATGATTTAATTTCTTATACACACACACTGCATGTCTGAAATTTAATAACTTCTTTCTCTCGAGGTTCTCAAGTCGACTGTATCATTTTGTGGTTGTTACCTCTTATCTTTTTACTGGGTTCACCGATTCTTATAATTCTTTTTAATAACAGATTACTCTCTTTGTTCTTTGTTCTCTACTTTTTTTAAACATAATAGTTTATAACTAATTGTAACAGTACTGGCCTTAGCCAGTGCCACACTAGACTTAATGAGACATTAGACTTATTGAAGTCTAATAATAATAAATAAAAATAAGTCTAATGTCTTATTAAAGTCTGGTGTGGCCATGCGCCAATCTACTCTAGGGCAGGTATATTCCTAGCTGGGGCGATCGTCATATCTGATTTGTGTTATTATATATTGTTATTCTATAAACTATTTAATTTATTTATAATAAAACGATCAATAAGTGCTTAGTGCACTCGCAACGTTAAGTTTGTGACTTAGATAATAAAAGCTCAACCTTAGTGGTATCGTTCATTCCTACGAAATACATCACACAGAATATTTAATTCTGTTTTTTTGTACCGTGACGAATCACGAAAATCATGTTATTAAAGTTCCTAAACATAAGTCGCGATGTTATACAAAGACTAAATGAAATAAGGACAGGAAGTTTGAATTAATACTCTCCAATTTCCGTATGTTACTATTCTAACCGTATAAATACCATTCATGTTAATATAATTGCTGACAATTTTCATCCTAAGGTGCCGAAACCGTGACTTTGCATCAATCATACCCCACCAGCCCGCGCGGTACCGAGAGCGCCACAATGAGGTATTCTTGGACTTCGAAGCCTTCCTTCTAGCATCTATGAAGGAACGCTCTACTTTGTGGATCCATTCACAAATTAAAGCCTGCATGGAAGCTGCTGATTGTCAACCGGATTATTGTCTTGATTTATATGAACCCTCAGGTACCAACAACAATAACATCTATATACGTAAAATTCTCTTATCACTATGTTAGTTACCATACTCCTCCGAAAAGGTTGGATCAATTTTCATTAAGTTTTGTTTGCATATCGGGTAGGTTTGAGAATCGGCTAACATCCATTTTTCATGCCCTTTCATTTTATATACATTATTAAAATGCCTGGTATATTGAACAAGATGATAAAGCTTTTTTTGTCCTAATTGCTACGTAATCTTTCATAATAGCAACATTCTAAACACCCAGAATAGGTATACTATTTAACCATTAGTTATAGGTTTTGAATTATTTCATAAATTCATGGTAAATAACGCTTGCAAGTTGTACATATTTGTAAAACTTGTATTTGTAAAACTATATAGCTTAAATACACAAGTACAATAAAAAAAATAATTATATATGTGTAATATGATCCTGCCAATTGTTTATACAAACAAATGAAAATGAGACAACATGCGAGATTTATTCAGGTCGATACCGATAAAATGTTAATTCTTAACTTAATACCAACAATTATACGAGATTAAATAGAAAATAAAACGTTAAATACAGGCCTCAATGTCAAAGTGATTCGTTTACTTATTTGGTTATATTCATGTTCTGCCCATACGCAACGGACCTTTGTCAGCTTAAAGTAATCCATCAAGACCTTAATCATTTCACTTCCCACACCCGAACCTCCTAGATGACATACATTAAACTAATTTAACAAAATAGAAAATGTATAAACTGATATATTTTTTTTACTTCCAGGACACGGACGGCGAAAAAGATCTTTGCCAGAGATAACAGAGTCCCATAACATCACCAGTTCTTCATTAACTGCTGACAACGGCAGTACGCCGTTCACCCGTTTCAAGGAGAACTTAGAGTACACTGTTGTCATGCCGGGAGAGCTCTTCCATAGAACACCAATAGAAGTCACTTGCGCTACTTCCATGATGGTGGCAGTGGCTCTCGGGACGTTACTGTTTATGTCCGCATTACTGGTAAGATATAAGTGTTCATAAAGTGTATCCCGTAGGAATATCGGGATATCGTTGCCTATGTGTTATTCCAGTTGTCCGGCTATCTACGTACCAAATTTCATTGCAATCGGTTCAGTAGTTTTGCGTGAAAGGGTAACAAATATACATACTTACAAACTTTCGCGTTTATAATATTAGTAGGATACAACAAAATATTATTACGTGAATATGACTTGGACCTCCATAGGTACTCAGTATAAATAATAGTAATAATTGATTTATTCCTTATCACTTTACAAGAAATGATAATTTGGAGAGGAGAATTAATTCGTTTTTATTATATATTCGTTTAATATTTTACGAATACAAAAAAAGTACTCGTTATTTATATTCTGCAGCAAATGTCTGTTATAAGCATAAAAAAAAACATTTATCATATATTTATCACAGAATATTTTCCCCAGATGTGTTATCTCGCGACCAGATTAAATTCCACGATGATGAAAAACAACAATCTTCAGGCACCACCTGGGAAAGGGTTTGAACAAATCTTGAGGGAACTCGCCCACCATTCCATCCCCGACACCGGCTACACAGGACGACCCACCGTGCAATAAACTATTTCATTATTATCTTTATGATAAAATGTTAAGGAACAATGCTATAAAATTACAACATAGGCAATAGTGTAAAATAATTTCTCAAAAACCTCTTAATATAAATTAAAATAATTATTTATAGCAAAAATCGAAACCGCCTTCAAATGGTCAGAAATCAACCCATCCAGTCCAAACTTCTGAGGTAACAAATCCAAAACAATACATTCAAATAGAGATCCTCTTCATTTTTTCAAAAAATCAAGTGTCAAGTCAATCAACATCGAGTAAAAGAATAAAATCAGCAAAATTATGATCAATTTAAAGCTTTGTGATTTACTTTATCTTACACTCAAATTATGAGCTTAAATTTGGTGATTTGTTTGAAGCCCAAATTCCACAACGTTTGGAAATTAATAAAGGAGTTCAAAGGTCCGTTTGGTTTCGCATAATTTATAATATACTTTCAGTTTCGCATACTTTAAGGTATCTGACATTATTGTACAATAGCTTACAATTCTATACAACGTGTTTGTTTGAAAAAAACACATTTTATCTAGGTTACCCTTTAAAAATACCTAAGTTTTTAAATATAAACAGAATTTTATTTATTAATATAAATTGTGTTGGATGGATAGGTATATTGCTATTAGTTATAGGTAATTAAAAATGGCTATTCTTATGACTGAAAAAATAACGTTACATTATTAACATAAACTTTTTCAGTCATGACAATTAATAAGTTCTTAACAAATAAAATATTTTATATGAAGTTTATACAAATAAGCTCTTTGTATGTAGAGTAGTTTTTTAGAAATATTGAGTGTAATAATAAGTAATTATAAATAAGTTCGATAAATTTGTTGGTTTTATTGATTTGTTAAATGCTAGTCTGGTCCCAGCTCTTTTTATTGGTTTTTTCAAATTAACAAAAGATTTAAACATAATGACTGATCCAAGCGAAGATAAATCCAGCAAACCCAACATTGTTAAAATCTGTTCAGCCGTTTTTGAGTTTCAAGTGATGTAACCAATATTTTCTTTTCTTTAATTTTAATTTAAAACAATCAAATATTTAGATACATATTTCAAAATTAAAAAATTTTTGCTTAAATAATAAAAGATTGTGTTGAGTAAAATTAAAAAATCTGTATCATCTAGCATGGAATTTCATTACCGTTAGACTAGAGAGCGGTCCAATATTGAACGAGGGGCTCGGTGATTATATAGAGCTATAAATCTGATAGGCAAGGACCGAGGGCTGCTCAAGGGGGTCTTGAGTTGTCTTTAAGATCATTCCGGTTCTGCGCTTGCTCTTTCCACATTGGAATATGATAATGGGTATGGTAAGCTACATTATTTTGACGTTTTGCTGTGGAGATCCTGGTGCGTTCCATGGGAGATCCCAGGATCCCTGCTATCATGCTTTGAGTTTGGCCGCTGAGGAGGTTTTAGTGGGTAGAAATCCCACATCCCACTACTTTTCCCCTAAAGCTGATCAGTCTGATGAGCATTTTCTGCCGACTTGTAATAAGCGAGATCAGAAACATTTGGTGTAGAAATCAAACATATTTGTGGAAATTCGGGAAAAAAAGAAATATATCTATACCTTAAATCTAATGTTATTGAAAGCTTTCAGTTGTTCACGTTCAATTTGAACGAAGTTGCAGTTGTAGGTAATTAATACAAACTTTTGTTAATGATTTATAGTGACTCAACCAAGAAATATTCTTCCCTTCTGACGAGAACCCAAACACTAATTTCGTAAATTTTTTTTTGTTACTAGCGTATGAACCGGTTGGCGATTTATCGATATAGCGATTATCTGTGGTTTTGAAACATTCACAAATATTTTATAAATTAAAAGAATATGACAAAATACAGCTGTTAACTGTCAAGTCAACAGAGTAATTCAACAATAAATTATTATGATAGGGACTAGTTCTTGATCTGTGATTATATGTATCTTCTATGGCTAAAACAAGTGCTAGCGCATTAATTAATTAAAAAAAGTACCACTTAAATATATTAGTAGCCTCCTAAATAATGATTATATTTTAAAACAAAATGTAACTTCATGAATGTCACAGCTTCTTTTCTTGAGCCTTTTAAAAATTATATCATACCTATACTCACAGCTCATATCAATGGTAAATGGTATTTCCAAATCCTAATATATGTATTAAAAATGAGCAAACAGGGTATAAGCAGTGGCAGCAGAAAAGTATCTGCAACGGAAAAACCTAAGAAACTCTGGTCCTTGGGATTATTGGAATCCATGAAAGACCCTAAGAGTATTTATAAGGAAACCAAGGAAGTTGTTGTGATAAAAGATAAGTATCCAAAAGCAAAAATACATTATCTTGTTCTCCCTCATGATGAAATTAGCAGTATTTTTAACCTTAACAAGAACCATGTAGATCTTTTAGAAGAATTTGGCAAGATATTTGAAGAAATCCAGAAAGAACATAGTGACTCAATGCTTTGTAGTGGTTTTCATGCAGTACCAAGCATGCATAGATTACACATGCATATAATAAGTAAAGATATGATTTCACCTTGTTTGAAAACCAAGTTACACTGGAATAGTTTCACTACCAATTTTTTTTTGCCATACCAAGGTATTGAGTATTATATTTTCTTAATTTTAAATAGTTTAGCGCTGTATAATTCAGTGTGAGAAAATATTTAAAGTTGTATTAAATAAACTGTTATTTCAAGACTAGAATCACTACATAGAATTAAACATAGGCACATCTTGCTGTCTATCCCTGTATAATTACTGTGCAAATTATGGAAGGGGGGGGGGGACAAGTATATCTATAAAACAATTATTGGAGAATTGAAATGTAACACCAAAAGCAAATGGGTACCATTATTTTATTTTATATACAATTTGTAACATAACATATCAATTTGTATTGATAACATGTCATAATATTCAAACAATTATTATTCTATTTAAGTAAACAAGTTAATTTGTTCAACTGATCAAGCCCCAGGAACAGATCAAAGTGAGAAAGTTCTCAATCATACATCTGTAGCAGCTCATATCACCATGGGATATCACTACTAACCATGACAGTTAAATGCAATTGTCAAAAATTATATTTAGCATGTTGTATTTAACAAAAAACATTTCTTTCAGATGTTCTCAGAAAGTTAAAAGAAGATGGACACATTGAAAAAATATCACCAGAAGCACACAAAAAGTTTATGTCCACACCACTTAAATGTAACCAATGCAATTTTGAGCCAAAAAATATGCCTCAATTAAAGCAACATTTAGTAAGCCATTGTGATTAATGATTTAGTTATAAAAATTATGAACTATCTTTAAAACTCTTTTTTTTTTTCAAGTATTGTGTTTGTGGTTTAAGAGATTTTAATTTATGAAATCAACAATTCATGTTCTTATTAGATACCAGATACTTGTTCTGGATTCAACTGGGTTGACCAACAATAAATAAAATAGCCCATTTTATGCTGTGTTTGCGTAGCTTTGTAATGGTAAATAATTTTGAAGTGACCTTCATCACTGTGCCACCGCTAATATTATATTAAGGAAATAAAAATGTACACAAACATAATGCAAACTAAAAAATAAAGAGATGAAATCTTGAAATAAAACATTTTGAAGAAATTGCACTATTTTATTGCCAAAAAAATAAAAGGTACTTTTTGTGTAAAGAAAACTTGTTGATAATACAGAACTTATTATTAGATATCAAAAAGATAAGCTATGTGTAGTCGTAAAATCAACAATATCTTAATATTGAACATTTCTAAAAATATATGTAGGTACCTAATTCTTTTTACTCATGAAAAATATTATAAAAAATGGCATCTAGCAGCAATTTATTGAATTCATTATATTCACAATTGCTTATCAAACACTATTTGGGACAATTAAAATTGTTTTCCTTTTCTGTAATCCATTACATAATATAAAATTTATTGAGCATATTACAATAATTAGGAAAAGAATAAAACTTGCGAAAAGTTAAAAGATATTGGAAAAAATATATAGTTTTTACTTAGATATCATTACTTTTAATTATGCTATTCAATTATTTTATTATCTTGTCAAAAGACTAAAAATGTTGCAACAAAGTGCAAACAATTGTGCCTAATATTTTATAATACAATAAAATTATAAAATAGAAACCAATTTTACTATTTCCCTTTCATTATTAAAGTAACATCTCATAGATGTTATTTCTAGTATTTATTTTATTTTCCATTAATCCTATAAGGTGTCACTTCTACATGCTAATTTGCTGGATCGTGGACTGTCTGAGTCCATTAGAGAGCTAGAGGAATTGCTAACATTTTCTTCGTCTGGTGTGTACATAGCCAAATTACGTCTTTTGAATACTTTTTTCATTGATTTTGGAGGTGTTTCGCAGTCAGATGTAACGTTACCACTTTCTGACAAAAAACTGTTACTTTGAGATAAAACTGAAACTGTTTCGGACAAATCTTCATTTTCACTTGGTGTGACTGGAGCTGGGAGTGATAATCTGGAACACTTTATGGGTGTATTTTGTACTATACTGTCTGGTGTTGGAATAATCAAAGGTTGCTTCATACTTCTGCCAGATCTAGCTAGAACTACTTGCAATGGGTCATCAATGCCCAGCTTTTCACACAAAGTAACAGTTTGCGGATTCATTATGGCCTCATTGGGCGGAACCTTAGGCATGTTAGGATTGTATACAGGTGCAGTTTGTACAAATGTCTCATTACTTATTTCTAAATTTCCCATTAATTGTACAATAAGATCTTTTTCATCTTGACTAGGTGTGAAATCATATCTGAAAATTAACATAATGATATTTCCTTCATTCAAATCAAATTAAAACATTGATATTTTGTAGGACATAGTAGGCTGATCAATAAAACATCCTACTAATATTATAAATGTGAAAGTTTGTAAGGATGTGTGTGTGTTTGTTGCTCTTTCACGCAAAAACTACTGAACCGGTTGCAATGAAAATTGGTACGTAGATAGCTGGACAACTAGAATAGCATATAAGCAACTTTTTATCCCGATATTCCTACGGGGAATGTAATCAAATTTATTATTTAATTATTTTATGATATATTTATTTTTCAGCCTGTTGTAATAAAATTTATAACCTTCTAATAAACATTTAACTTACCGTTCATTGCCTCCTGGACCAGGTAAATGTGAATCAATATTTTTTACAGACAATAGATGATTTGTGTTCTTCAAAACAGCCAGCCACTCTGCATCATATTTTAATTGCTTGTCTCCTTCAAATTCAGGGGGCAGATCTAATACTTGTAAATGTCTCCTCTTAGGTAAACATTTATCGAGAGCTAAGAACTTGGTTTCAGTACCGTTTCCATGCTTAACCAATGCTGCAAATTGACAATGCAAATGTGCAGCAAACCAATAATCAGGTTTCAATGTGTGCAAGAGTTTTTCTGCAGGTGGACTTCCCAGTTGATTGGATTCAATGTCTTCTCTGAAAAGTTAGTTTTTACTACTACAATTAACTGTGTACATTCACATTTAAATTTTCTTTTTAACATTGCTTGAATACACATCAAAAAATTATCATGGAGTAGCTAAACTGTATCTACTTATAAATTTATTTTAAAGTATAAGAACACATTATTTTTACATGTTCATCTATAACCCTCCATTATTATAAATGTAATTTATAACGCCTGCTAACATCTTACCTGAAAAATGGTTTTCTCTTTAACAAAAAGTTCTTATCACCATAATCTGTGATGCCTCTTGGCCAGTCATGTGACAGCATAACATGGACTTTATCTTTCAACTGACTTAGTCTGAACACATCTAATGCTCTGATATGGTAGACCGAACGCAATGATCCTGCTGTGTACGGTGGACTTTCCCAAAGGCCTTGTAAATAATCATGTCCTTTAAAAATTCCTGATATACCTGCAATAAAAATATAACTATTTATTAATCAATAGTAAATATGCAAAAACTAAACCTTTAAAGATTTGTTGTATCATGAAACAGTTTCATCTAACAGTATACTTTACATATTTTTAATTTTTATCATATTCTCTATATATTATTCTCAACTGCAAGACATACAGTTAAATTGGACAGAATATGCAAATTGACTCGTCCACCAAATTCCTGTGGAAACTTACTAATACAAAGTGATACAATTTTAAAAAATCATGTTTTTTTTCTATTTTACATACCACCAAGCCTTAAATTTCCAAATTGAATAACACCAGCTCTTCCTAAATAGTAAATGTTCGGTGCGACCCAACCTCCAAATGGCAACTCTTGTAAATAATTTGATGCTTCATGATTACCTCCAATAAAAATTGTAAGTATAGGTGCAACTTTTTCTCCACTATAATATCTGAAAATGATAATTATTATTATTAGTTGCTTTATTTATGTGGCGAAAAATTAAAACTTAAAAATTGTTTATGAAAACTGAATAGCTTACTTATGAAAAGTGCAAATGTTTTGGTACTTCTCAGGCACAGCCATGGCCCGTAAATCTCCATTATTACGGACGGCTTGAAAATCCCCACAACAGATCAATAAATCAATTTTAATACCTTCCCTTTCTTGTAAAGTTTCAATACATTCGTATATTTTATCTAGCTCTCCATGAGCACAACCTTCCACAGCGATTTTCATTGTAGCTAATTGATTTAACTATTCAAGTGTTTGATTATTGTATTTTGAGTATGTCTTACTATTTTATTATAGACTAAAGTTTCGATATCACAGTTAAAGTCATATTTTTCAAGAATATAGGAAATAAACAACAAGCAAACGGCAGATGCGTCTAGAGAGGCGAATAACCTAATGACGTATGACAAAATATGTCAAATTGTCTGTCAACACTATAGAAGCGTTCACCATGCTCGCAGACTCAGTACTTTAGATAAGACGTTGCCATTTAATAATATAAAACGATTATTTCTGTTATAAAATACGAATAAAAAATGTGTATCCACTACAAAAATGATATTTCATTGACATCCGTAACGTAATATTATAAATAGGAAAGATTTGTTGTTTTCACACAAAAACTGCTCGACCGATTACAAAAATTATTTCACCATTAGTAAGCTGCATCTCTACTAAGCGACATAGGCTATACATGTACTACAGACGAAACCGAGACGCTACCCTCCATACATATCCAGGGAGGTACCAGGCAGGTTTCAGGCAGGTTTCAGGTAATTTAGAAAGTAGATAAATCCTAAATGAAAATGCAAAAAAGCCCTTAAGTGTGTTATTTATTTATTTATTTATAAATTTTCAAAATAAAAACTTTACTATTTATATCTAATCTTCTAATTCAAATAATACTGATTTGAAATATTTTTGGGTTTAATGTTTCTGTTATACTTGAATACTATAATGTTATACATACTTATATATTTTACCATTGTCTAATGTAAAAAGGTCGCGAAAATTACCGAATTTTTCATAATTTTTCAGCTGAGATTGGCCTAAGATGGAGCGCGCTTCTCTAGAAAGTTAGCCACCCGTTAACACACAGATTCAGGAAGCATATTCCAGTCCCCAGCGGTCCGAATAAAGGAAGTTACTTGAATAGCTTTGTCCAGGTGCATGAAACGTCCACCATATGGCGATGTCTAGAGTCTGTGCGCCTCGACGATCGATGGAAGAACGGGGGTGGCGGAAATAAATTGTGTGATTCCGCAACGCCCTCTCCAAAGTGTATCTGATAAAATAAATACACATTGGCCAGTCTGCGGCGATGAGCTAGGGTCTGGAGTCTTTTGCCTACCAGATCATCGTCGTTAAGGAACCTCTTGGCGCGCGTCTCTATCGCCTCAAGCGTCTGCAGCTGGTACTTGTAGAAACCATCCCAAAGATGAGAGCAGTACTCCATGCATTATTGGACTTGTGCTTGATAAAGATTTAGCAACTGTCCCTGTAATTTATTATTAAGTATATTATTTACGTTATTCCTAAATACTTTATTACGCAATCAATCTTAGGCTTAGTCTGAGGTATTGATTCTTATGTTGAAAACAGAATACGTGTGGTACTCACATCCTTGACAACTCAATTAGCGGTTTCTAGCGTGTATTGGGCACAAAATTAGACCATTCTAATTGAGCAAATGGAAGTTTTAATAAAAAGCAGCTAATTTGTGAGTGTACACTAAGCAAACAATGCTCGGAAAATGAATACTTAACGTATTTTGATGTACTTACCTTCTGTATGTGCAATACCTATCACCTTTATGATTTCTGAAGGTACTAAATACGGACCTATGTGAAGTATTTTGCGTAGCTATATACACAGACATTTTGAATTTTAAGTTCATTCAGAGAATATTTCCTTTTGTTGCTTGTTTGTTTCGATTTAACTTAAAAATGTCTCAACCAATATTTAAAATAATCTCTCAAACTTTTCTACTAAAATAGAGTATTATTTACTTTTTCATATGGTTATATAGAGTCACAACATAATAGGAATTAGTGGTTATCGTCCAATTGACTAAATGGAAAGAAGAACAAACAACAGAATACAATTTTCCATACAGTAAAATAACGTAAATAATCGAATTGGAGATCCTTAGAGATGTCCTGTTCGACCCTAAGACAAAATAAAAAGGAAGTTCTTAAAACTGCTAAGAATAGCTCGATTATGTGGGTCACATCGCCGGGCCAGTAGGAAACAGCACGAGCAGGTGAAACTAGTTTCAAAAATGAAAATCTCATTCCGTGACTTAATTTCAATCATTTACGATAAACGTAAAAACGAGTAGGTATCTCCTTTAAAGACTTGGATACTATAGATAAAGAGCCGGATTTCATAGTCTAATTTATTAAGTAAATAGGAAAAAAATTACTATGTTAAATACTTAGCAGAATGATAAATAACCTTATTATATTATATTTAACACACTTTTATTAGCTTTAGCACTTTAAACTAACTTATTAAATGTACTTACTTATCAAAAATCGGTGACCATGACGATACAATAATTAATTAATTTATCTTATTCTGAGTTTATCTTATTATTAGGGTCGCCAGGATTAAAATAATTCCCTTACGTATACCCTGTATAAGATCAAGTGAGACAATCTAGTTGATTCTATCATAAATGCGTGATTTTCTTGCTTTTTAAACTATTATTACTACCTTCTATTATACTACCTGCTGGCAAATTTTAACACTTGTTGTTTAGTAGTACAGCTAGTAGAAAGCAGTAATAGGTGGATAGACTTGGAACGTTTTGCTTTTTATTTTAGCCAGAATGACTTAATGTTTTATTAGGTACTTGTTTATATTTAACTGAGAAATCATCTATATTACCTTGAGGTTTGAGTCTTTAGGCGCGTAATATTTAGAAGGTATTCATGTCAGGTGTTATTATCAAACCAATCATCATTTTAAATCCACATTAGAAAATCTGCACCTAGCGCCAGCCTAAGAATTGCGGTTACGCATTATATATTTATTTAGGAGGAATAAAAATATCAAGGTATGATAAAATTAAAATTCTTATAGTCAAAAAACTGCATTCGTATTACAAAGTCGAAAAATTTCGCGGAGCCTCCTTTGTGTACCTACATAGTTCAATATAAAGCAGAGTTATTGTAATTAATTATAATTTATTATAGTATGATAACGATATCTCCTTATTTTAAAGCTTTTTTGTTATATTTTTTATTATGTACTACCTATATTTATTTTCTTATAATTTTACGTACCTATTTAAAGTTCAAAATAATTTTTAGAAAAGAAACTATAAATAATCACAGTTACTATAAAAAAACATATTTACCGTCAATTTTTTACTTAACTTATTTTTTTTTAACTGATTCAACGCTTGATAAAAAAATAATAGATAAAGCTTTACCTAGCGGTTATAAATTTTACAAATGGGTATTGCTCTATGAAGTATCTACCAAAGCTTATTTCTTCACTGAAGTCGATCTATCTGACTCAGTTTAAAATTTCAATTACTATTAAGCTAGTAACAATTTAACCTAATCAAAATATACATTCTTTTAGATATACTGTTTTTTCAATGTTTCAATAATACGGACTAATTCGGTTAATCCCAAGACCAAGAGAATCCAAAGGCAACTTGAATAAAGTATTTTTAAGTTGAAATAAATTATGACCCTATCTAATCTTACTATATAAAAGTAAGATTTTCATCGCTACCACGCATTTCGTCATGTACGGAACCTTAAGATCTTAGACCTAATATAAGAAAGCCCATATTTAAATCATAACTCAGTATTTTATATGTGGTGCTTAGTCAGACTAAGCATTCATTATTAATATCAGAGTTGATAAGAATAATCACCAAATAAATAATTTACGCAAGCTTTTTTAATGCAGTTAAGGCATAAATCCCCTCGTTGCTGTAGTACCTACCTAGTAATTGATATCTGTCTTACGAGTTAAAATTCATCCTTCAACTCAATATAAAAACATATTCCAAATTCGTTTCACGTTTTCGAATGTGTTGAAATCAGTGTCACATTATAGGTAATGGAGATGCGTGCGCGCAGAGCTGTGACGTCAGAGCGGCCAGCGCGCCAATGGCGACGCGAGGCGGTGCTAATCACCGGCCAGTAACGCCCACTACGCAGCTTACAGGAAAACTTGGAAAACTCTATAAATAACCACATGTTTATCACTACCATCTACTAAAGACTGATTAAAAAAAAGTATTGTTTCTGTTGATTTCAATTGTTATATGGACTCATGGAATATGTATATATGGAATATGTCTATAAAAATTTATTTGAAAATATGAATAACAAAAGATTAATATACACAAAACCAACAGTAATGTAAAAATACGCTCACCTCCATAAACCTTACAAAATTAAATATAACATTTATTTAAATTTAAAAATATACACTCCACTATAACGCAATAAAATAAATTAAAACCTCTTATCAAGCACAATTAGTAGATGTCATACATAATATGTAATATATCACATGATATCATCCACAACAAAACGAAAGAATTCCAATGGCCATAACTCAAAAACAATTCAATACAGTAAACACGCCGAAGCTATCGCTCGGAGCTTTTATACGTATCCACGGAGCATAAGGGGCTCTTTATAGTGATTGCGCGCGAGTCGACCGCACGCGTCCCCGCGCTCCAAGGTTTGCGTTCGCGATGATGAGTTGGGCACCCGAGGAGCCAGCCGACAAGTTGGAGATCAACGAAGCGGTCGGCAAACTGTTGCAGTCGTTCAATTATGAAACCATAGTGCCTCAGCCTAATAAGTAAGTGATTTGGTGCATTTTAGAGCTCAGGTGGGATTGTTATAGCGCTGTCTGTTATTACGAGTAGATAAAGAGTTATCATAAATTCGGCACAATTATAATTTTTCATTAAAGATAGATTTTCCATAGAACACCACATTTGATTCATACTATTTTTCGATGTAATGCAGTTTAATGATTTAAATTGAAATCAAAGTTGTACATGATTAACCTACACTAAGCTTTTATTAATTATTAAAAAAGAATTTCATCATAACAAGTTATTACATCAACAATCGTAATTATTGTGATGTTGTCCTTAGAACTAAAAAAGGTACTCGAAATTCCAAAAATAGTGTACACACTTTGGCCTATGAATGTCAAGTAAAGCCTGATGTAAAAATAATGTTTATCTCATTGAAATATTATCGCTTATGACGTAAAAGCTTTTCTAGAGTTATTCTAAAAATAGTAAATAATTGGAAAAATAAATAATGTTTGGTTCTATAATTAGAACGCGTCATTTGAAACTGTAGGATAATAAATTTATCTAGAAAGTCCGCATTCGCATTTGTTTCGCGTCAAAGCTTTTAATTTAAGCTCGTTCCCGGCTAAGGGCGGGATCTCAAGTGGCTGACGTCTCAAGCACAATACAGTGCAAACGAACATTACACATTTCTTCGGGCTATTAAAGTTTTATTTGGTTTTATATTATACTATTATACGAACATCAATTGATATGTCAGTCTTATTTTTTGCGAAACATACGCTGATTGTAAACAAAATATATTATGCCACTTAAATTTGAAAGAAATGAATTTGTCAAGAAAAGCTCATAATTGGGTACAGTATTTATAACACATAATCCATGATTTATGTTGGAAAAAAAGAGTAATCGGATATTTTAATATACTTAGATTATGTTCTAATTTAAAACTTTTAATAACAAAAACAAAATATGAATTTCTAAAGCAACCTTCAATAAAAACGTCAGCTTTAATTTGTATGTAGTCAATATGAGCTGGCGCCTACTTCGTTAACATTTAAATATACGTAGATCCATCGCACATATTCGCTCTCTTACTTTGTTGCGTTTAAGTATCTTTAGTACTGGAAGTTTAAAATGTTATCACAGCTTAAATTTCGCAAGGCCAATTGATATTGATTTTTCAAGTAGGAATCCAGATAGTTCAAGTAGATTATCCAGATAGACTTGCTATTTTGATACCTACTCTAAATATTACTACCTGCTTATTGAGGTTATTTCCCAACAAACCATAACCCTTTATATAATAATATGAAAAAATAAGTTTAAAAATCAAGCCTCGATTCTATGGTAAATAGGTATTACAAGAAAATTGAATCAACATATACATCGCGTATTTCAGAGTTGAAATATTCGCGGACGAGGCGCGACAATTACGACAATTTCAGCAACATTTTTTATCAACTGTTGCTCAACAAATGATTAAAGTACGACGCTTTATAACACAATTTATGACAATGGAATAATTATTATAAGAAAAGAGAAAAACAATATCACAATTTTATGATGATATTAGGCGGGGGTTGTTTTACAAACGTAAAAATGTATAATTATGCTAGAAAATTAAAATATATTTTTATTTTATACCATTCTTCTCTATCTTTAAGTTAACTGTGTATTATAATGAGAAAAGACATGATTTTTCGTTTGTTTGTTTGATGGCTATGATTTTATTTACCAAAAAAGACAAATCCACCGACAATATTTTGATGAACGATGCCGGTTAATATGCCGGTTAATATATTAATTAATAAAAAAAAACAACGGGATTGCCAATTAATTTTTTACTTAAAATATCATCACATCACATCATCATTCAAAACTAATTAACATGATATCTTTAACAAAGACACATAGTATTTTTAAAATAATGATTCAAGTTTTAAAATTCATGCTGTCATGTTTCAATGAATCAAAGTAAATGTAAAATAAAATAATTTTGTTTGTATTTTTTTCATATGGTCATCCGATTAACTGTTGTAGACTGATATTATATTATTCTTTTCAATGAACTTCAAATAAAGAGGAGGTTAAAATTCGACATTATTTTCGTGTGCTATCTCAGAACTCGATTGGTTGAAGTAACTTTAGTGATTCCTATTTTTATTTCAAATCCACCAATGGGACAATACGAAAGGCACCTTTCGTGTGGTCCCATTAAAATGTTGTCTAGTTCTGAAAATCTGAAGGCAGTTTTGTTAAAAATAATTATTATTTTTGACTACATTGTTTAATTCTACGGTTTTCCTATGATTAGAATCGAATCCATACTTAATTAATATTGTTTTTTCAAGTGCTAAACAATTCAACAAGACAGTTGTGGATCATCAAAAAATTTAAAACATAGTCTAATCATTATAATATAGTTCATAAATAAATACATTTGCCTAATAGTCCCTAATGAATTTCCTAGGAAGTAGGTAACCTACTGCATCAAATATTTACATTCGTACTTAGTTTTTAATATAAGAGATTCATTTTTATGTTCGCCTGATGAAAAACAATCAAAAGGTCTCTAGAAATGGTTTGCAGTTTTTATAAAGAAAGCTAAGAATAAAGTCAGGATTGTTCACTGGAATAGAGGAAAAGACAAGGGTTCGTGTGGACATGGATACGAACTTCTTATATTATTGCAAACTACATTTCTAATTTTAATTATGCAAAAGTTCTTGCTTCGCCCGGATTGACACGAAAAAATAATTTAAAAAATCGAATTGTAATATTACCGCACAAAAGCTACGGGACTAGGTAACAAACAAAAACATGGACTACGGGAATTCTAGCCTCATTAGAAAGCTGTATTTTTACTAAGAGACATAGGCTTTTATATAGGTGCCACGGGCAAGGCGAAACGGACATAGACTAATTCAACTAACAGAAAAATCATTACATAGTCCTCTTTGTAGTCCATTCAGTCTTCAGTAATTAAAAATGTTTATGTGGTGTAACTATTTTATGTCTTTCTTTTATATTTTATAGATATGCTATACGAGTATATATTGTTTATTTAAAAATATATGAAACGTTTAATGATATGTTCAAGACATACTGTAATACATAATAATTTTCATATTTTGTACATAAAACAAATAATATTAATAATTAAATACGTACAAATAATTTATTTACCAGCATTGCCCATACCTATGTAAGTAACTCTTGATAAGAGTGGGAGGAGTTTCTGAGAATTAGCTTTATATACTCTACAGAGAATTGCCACAATATGATAAGCAATATTATTGTAATGTCCGTTGAAATTTTAATCATTTTCATAATACACCGTTTTATTGTTAATTCTCGCAAATAAATCCAATACAATACTAAAATGAAAAATTATCTACGCTTCACAATTCTATACAACGTAAAAATATCTGCTTACACGAATGATCCAGAGCTTATACTTACCAAATAGTAAAAGTATTAAATAACAAATTATCTGAATTAAAACTAAAATTAAAATTATTGATGGTTGATTAGGACCAGACTACAAAAAGTAGATATAGTCAGTTTCAATCACAGAAAGTGTATTGTCCGTGCTAAGATGTAGTAGCCCCTTTGGCTGGCATCGAGAATCACCAAAAAAAAGATAGAAATCGAGTTGCGATGCAGGTATGTCATTTAAAAAGATATTGCAATTGATAATCCACTTAATGCATGTCTTACAAACTTTATCAAAATAATGAGAAAACAAATGTTTTACCTTGCCAACTCAATCATAAACATCCCACAAAAAGCCCTGTATAGATATGAATACAGCTTGTCATAATTACGATACGACGAATGCTCAGAAATTATAACGTAATTAGTACACACAGATGTATTTCGTAGTGATGACAGCTTATGATATAGGAGGTACAACGTTAGGTGACCCGAGGCGGTCTTCATAAAAACGACACTTGATCTACCGCCTCTAATTGAATAGCCTCTGTTATCTCTTATCAGCTCCTTGTTCATTAATTTCGTATCGATATGCTGATGAGCGGTCGCTGAAGTCTTGTAGAGGTTATTTTAAACGAGCCAAACGCATATTGCTTTGGACCATGGAAGTGTAGGATCCTATAGCGAATTGAAACAATATTAATTTATATTGCCATCTACGTATAAATTTGTTTGAAATCTAAATTTAAATTTTTTTTAATGAAAAATCTAATAAATATATAACTACTGGTTATAAGTTGGATGATAGTTTTGTAATTGTTGACAGTTTTATTAGTAGTAGCATTATTGTTTTATTATTTTTAAACTGTACCATAATATTTGATAGAACTGCATGATATTATAAAGTTCTTTAGTAGGTTGTTAGGGTGAGCTCGAATGTTTATCATCTTCCTGTTTCGCTTGGATTTGTTTCCGCGCGGGGCGATAGCGCTCCTTGTGCAAACATTCCCATTGTAGGGTTCTTATCTACCTCACGGACTCCCCTTACGATCCCTCATAATATTATTAACAATATCAAGGCTTAGGATTGATTAAAAATTAAGGTAGAACATCTTGTAAAATTATGTTCTGAATTTATTATAGTTTAAACGGATAAAAGATAATCAACGACATTTATGATTCATGTTCATTTATTTCATAGCTTCAAGTTCTTACATCGAACTTATTTGTAACGGTACATTTCAGCATCCTTTTTTTTACTTTATATAAATATACGAGCATTAATGGATCTTGCCCAGAACAAACGAAAGTCAACAATTAAATTCCAAACATTTCTCCCTAGCTTGAGTCATTAATATGAAAAACAAAGCACTCCACTAGATTAAGATTTCCTCGCCCACACCGGTGTTAGTAAACACGGCTGGTTTGCGCGGCGATTGGAGCCTACCCTGTAAGTGGGGGCGCAAACACGTACACAGGTGCCGCCGCGACCTCCGGCCCTAGCACCCTGTTTGTGTACGCCGTTCTGTTACACATGACATTAACTGACAGACATCCGCATTCGCAACGGTATTGCAATACCTTCAAAATGTGATAACGTTGAAGGACTCGTAACTCAACTACACACCTTCAGGTAAAAATTATGTAGAGATTCAGAAACATAATAAAAATTGAAGCTCACTTGAAATATCAAGTTAGTAAAACGTGCGCACCAAGTTTGTTCTACAATTTGTTAATGTCTAAACTCTAAGTCTAAGTCTAAGGATATTTATTATCTATTTACTTAAATATTCCTGAAAACATTTCCACTCAACAGCAAATTGTAATAAAATCACATGTACCTTTCGTGCTATTTGTACTCATGTGTAATCGATAAAATTAGACCTGTATTTAGACAAGTATTGAAAATTAAACTTATATAAATCGATCGTTGTGTAATGCGGGACTTTATTGTCTTGTGCATCTCGACTTGCCGACAAACAAAGCGATCTATGTACTTGCCTAATTTGTTGCATTGAATAAAACTTGGGTTTTAGAGAGCCAGAGTTTCAAATATTGACAGAGTGTAATCTAGTAGCGCGCGGCGGCGTGTGTGTGGTTAGCGGACTGTCGGTAATGCGCACTGTTAGCACGTACGCTGTACAGTCTTCGTTACCGCATACCTACTTATTTGGTAGAGCACTCGCTAAACGTTATTCGCGATACGTTTCGTATCGTTCATAGTACGTACTAAACAAATCATCGTCATAGCTCCCGTGGTTATGGTTTATTTCATGGGAAGTCCGATAGAGAAATATAAATACTTCTGTTTCTATGGATTTCGAGAGTTTAATAGTTTAAATTAGAGTTATTTAACAATCACCCTAAATCAATTATGTTTTATATTAAACAGTCTTAATTATGTTGCCCTACAATCAGTATGTAAATATCATAATTAGTAATTATCATAACTGCCTTACTTATATAAACTTAGGTACTTTTTTGTTAACCTCAGCGTATAAAATGCATTGTATGTAGCAACATATATATAAAGGATAAATGTGATGTACTATATTTGAAATATAGCTACAAGATGACGATTATAAACTAATATATTTATAAAAATATTGTAATCGTAACTAAATAAAGTGAGTTAATTTGATTAAGAAATTAAATTATTTAACAACGATTCTCGATGCTATATGGAAAAGTAAATTTACTAACATTTATAAAATAAATAGAGCTAGTAAATCCATACCAACACGTGTGAACATTTAACCCCAATCGATAACGATTAAGGGGAAAATACCTTCACACGATACTCTTTCCACAGACCCCTTTCTAATTCCCAGGGGACATTCCAGGTGTCTATGGTCAAGTATGCACCTATCTGTACGATAAAGAAGTCGAGTCGAGTGTTCAAATGGTTGTAAACCGCTACTGTCATGTTTTACAGCGCCATTAATTGTTTTATGGCCGTCAAATCGACTGTAAAGATAACTGGCCGTAGGGGATGTTTAGACGATTTCAGGACTCGGTGACAGAAACAACATCTGGTGTGTTACCGAACTCTACATTAAGTAGGAAGCAACTAATACATTGTTGTCATTGGTATAAATCATAAATTTATATTATTATAAATATGTGTTTCGATTTGTTTTCTACTTAAAGCAAAAGTTTGAAACGCAGGCATACATAGAACTTTGTATTCATAACAAATACATCAATCGTTATACTTGTTGCAAAAATATTAGGGGCGTATTTAAGTAGTATGTTTATATTAAATACCACTTATGGTAGCTTTGCTTTTTGAGTTGCAAGCGTAAAGCTCTTAAACCGCTATAGTTACACCAAACTGTCCATCATAATGTTCCTTTCGCAAATTTATGTTACACTAAGGCAACGTATCGCTGGTGCTTCGCTCGTAGCAGAAATAGTGTGGGCGGGATCGTCACAGATGACAGCTATCTGTATTCTTTATGACTTCCTCAGCCAACGGCCTCCTAGGGCATTAATATGCTCTAAATACAAAGCCATAATTGCGATATCATTCTCTAATTAAAGGTTCCTCTACGTATGTATAAAATAATTATACTAATAATATACTAGTAGGTAATTACTGATAGATATTATCCATAAACCATTTTCACTACAACTCTTGTGGATTTTTTTTTAAGATTTTTTCAAATTTAATCGAACTGACGGTGATGTTTATGGTACTAAAATATGAATTTCTTAATGTAAATAAATATGATTCAAAACAACAAATTTGAAGTGTCAATATATTTCACTTCAAGTAACAATAATACTTTAATATTGAATTTACAACTTCTTTTCAAGATCTATCTTCAAAATATATAAGCAGCTCGAACTGCCTTATTACTGTGTACCTACTCACGCCTGTTTTCTTCAAAATGACGGGTGGACAAAAACTTATCGCCAAGCATCGAGGATCACAAAGTAACTAGGTATAATTTATTAAATCATAATAAAAAATTAAAAATAAATAGACACTAAAAATATATATAAATTAGTAATAACAAAAGCAAACTGTTTCACGCGTAGGTAATGTAGGTAGTAGATTGTTTTTACAAGCGAGGCTCAAATTTCTTGGCCTACCTAAACAATAACATCGATATCGGTCCCAAATTTTGACACGTTCTACAACTAAGTCTATAAATTATGGTACGGGTTATATTTCATTGTAACCATATGTTTATAGTGTTGTAATGAAGTCAAGTTGCACGCGTATCAATATAACATTTGCAAGCTTCTGGATAAATGCATGACAACTTTCGTCAACATTAACATTTATTTTAACAGATTTTCCACAGCAGTATATTACATATATAAAATATGTTATGTTTTCAAAATAATTGATGAATTTTGTTTTAGTTTCTTTTTTATAGTTAGAAAATATTAGTATTAACATTACAAATGTTGTTATTTTAATTCTTTTGATATTTATTATTCTTGCAAAGCTAATAAGAGGTTTGTTTTGCTTTGTAAATGTGAATAACCTGATGTCTTAAAATCTTTGGTGTCTTGTGAATGTTATGAAAACATCAAAATATTCGAAACGTACCTACCATTAGCTTATTTGATGAATTGAGTTTCGACAGTAGTAAAATCTGTATATCATTGTGATTTTGAAACGCAAAAACATAATAGAGTCATAAATGACTATTGTTAGTTCCTGATTTATACAAGCCTTCTGGTACTCCTAATATATTAACGTACACGTGCCCCCAATTGCCTTTTTATCCCACATGTTGGCACTAGAACATGTTTTACATCTACGACTACTTATATATTATACGACCGTGAAATCCTAAGTTGTAAATCACTATTCCCGGCTATAAAACTTTTTGTCAAGACGTACAGTAATGGGTTTAAACCATTTGTAATTAACGTTCAATAGAGAAATCATGTTTTAGTACAGTTTTGGTTCTCAAAAATATTCGTTCCAATACATTATTAAAATTTTAAAGTGTTGGAAAGATTGAGTTTCAAAATAATGACGTTTGAATAAAATAAATAATTCTTATAAGCCTTCTTCTCGTTCAAGCGCGCGTAATCAATATACTTTTAAATGATTTAAAACATCGAAATCAAGAAAGAAATTATTTTTTAGATAGAAATTATTAATGGATACTGCGTTCAATTAAATAGTTTTATACGTAATAATAATAACATTATGTAGAGTCGTTATAGCTTGAGTTAGTAGTGTGTATATTTTGTGACGACTGTGATTGCTAAAGTGTTACTAACCAGATGTCGTCGCGCGGTAGGTCCGATGTCTCTGTAAAAACTAATGATACTTGCTCTATGTTTACACTTAAGACAATTAGTACTGATTCGACATCAAACCTATCTACTCAGCGCGTATTCCATCTTAAACATTTCTATAATTCGTATCGCCTAATATCATAAAATTTCATGATTCCCAGTAGAGCTCGTTTTCACTAATAAACAAGGAAGCCGCTGATGTTTCGCCGAAGCAATAGTTAATTATTTTGCTTCCATTGGTTCCCGTGATCCGTTAGAAATCGATCGACTTTTAGTAACGTGTCAGCGTTTGAAAAAATTATAATTTATCGTCAAAGCCGGGATCGCGAGGAAACCCGAACGGCACTAGAAAATAAAAAAGTAATAAAATACTCTCATTTTACGAGCGTAAAATGACGTGAGGCCAACCACTTGGAGCGCTTACGAGTTTACAGGCTGGTGTGTTTACGTGACGCGGAGGTACATAAAAGGGGTACTCGTAATTTATTTTGTTTATGGTCGTCACTTGATGTTTTCAGTTTGTTTGTAATTATCGACGGACGGTCTGAATCGCATCCGACTTGTTGTCGATGTGAGGCCCTCAAAGATTTTTTTATTAGAAACATTAGGTTTTGATTTAAGAGCAGCACGCGTTACATTAAAGAGAAATGGAATATGTATAAGTGGAGAACTTATAGTTTTAAATACATTCTGTTTATCATATACTATATTACATGCTATTTAAATATGATACTTTCATATTCATTTTGGTTTATTCACAGAAATCACCTTTCCTATCTAATTGGTTTCTCCCTTAAGAATATGACCATAGAACAGTAATATGTTATCATAATCCTTATTATGTGTATGCTCCCTACTTATGTAATTAAATAATAATAAAACTTTATAAATTCAAAATTAAATTTAAAATTATTAACATTTTGGTCAAACATGGAATAAATATACACACAAAAACAAGAAATATTGAAATACATCTTTTCGTCCGCGGCTTCGAAAGCATAGTTAAAGGTATAAATATATAAATAATTCCGGGGTTTTACGCCGGTTAGTTCCCTTTTCTTAACTTTTATTTAGTGTCTCAGATTCTTTTTTGGGTCAGTACCTATCTTTATAGCAAATTTCAAATTAGATCGGATCTGTAGTTTAAGTGTGAAAAAGAGACAGAACAGAGTTACTTTCGCACATATAATAATATAGTAGGGACCACTGAAATATAGTATTAGTTTGGATATGATCATAAAGAGACGTCAGCTGTCATAATAAGACAATAAGGAGTCCGGATTTTTACACGCTTTTTATTAGCTTCACCTGTATGTTTGTATGTTTGTTTGTTTGTAACCGACTTCTTTGGGCGCGATTTTGACCCACTTTAAACGGCCAGATTTCGTTCAAACTTTGTAGATTTATTGAGGACCGATGACAATACACTAATTTGATAAAATTATTCCATTTTTCAATTTGCAAAATATGATAAAAGCGTGTTTTTTAGTTTTTTTAAACTATTATTATTATTTGTTCAAATACTTTTGATAATATCACATAATAGTTGTGTAAATGTGTTAAAAGTGGTGATACTATTCTGCAAAATGTCGACAAATGTTATCTCCGCCAAAAACTATAGCAAACAAGTGAATTTTGTGTTTTAGAGTGAGGCCAAATAACTCTTTGTTGTACTTCACATCAAGCGCAGAAACTATTAGAAGAACTAATGTGTTTATCGTGCTTCGGAATATAACGTGTAGGAATAAAGGAATTAAAAACTATTCACCAAGAAACTGTGTTACATAATAAATAATTAAAGTGACAAATAATTTAATGTATGATAAAACTAGTTTTCCACCTGCAGCTTCGCCCTCGTGAATAAGACGTTTCACTGCGGTAAGAAGTCTCACTATAGCTTCCTAACTACCTCCAGTCCTAAAAATAGTAACATAAATGCACTACGCAGGGACGGGAAGAAAAGCAAACGAATAAACAAACAAGCACAATTCCGTGTTTATAATATTAGCAGAAATCAGTTTAATTAACGATAGTAATTTATTACAGAGGTGGAGGATGCATCAGAAGGCCGCATGTGAAGCGACCAATGAACGCCTTCATGGTATTCGCGCAAGCGATGCGCAAGCGACTGTCGGAGCAACGTCCATCCCTACATAACGCAGAACTCAGCAAATCACTTGGATCCATGTGGAAGTTAGTATCTCATATCTGTCTTTTATCTTTCTTAAGAATAACGGTAAAGAGGGAATGTTGCATTAAGTTAAATAGGTGTAGTAAAACGCCAACAGATAACTAAAAATCTTTCCTCGACTTTATAGTCATCTTAATTAAAACCAACGAAGTGTAAGTACATGCCAAATATAAAACGTGATAGTACCAATCATATAAAATAGTACCTAGAATTTATAGATATAAAATATTAATTTAATTTTTAAAAATACTAGTTAACATATTTACAACAAATATAAATTACTCAATTGTTTTTGTCAAAACCATAGAGAAAGGGCAAACAAAGCTGGTTCGAAAAAGAATAAAAAAGTGGTGCTTTAAAAATGGAATCTGCAAACCAAGATGGAAAGGTACGCGGCAAAGGCGTGCGGCGTCCAACCGTGAAACGTGCATCGATTGTTTACTCATTAAAATGCTATCACCGCTAACTTCGTAGATAAAATCTATAACTGTTTGAAATTTCGATATCGTTCCAAGTCGAAGTTGATAGTCATAGCCCTGGCCAAATATGAAACGAAGCTCATTAGAAATTGAAATTGGCCGTGGAAATTTAAAAAGGAATGGAAAAAATATGGTACCTATAGTTAGAAAAATAATTGAAGCGTAAGTTGTAAGCGTAACCTATAGGTGAAGTACAAAGCTAAAGTTAATTTGCTCAAAAGATAGAAAGAGAGTAATCGTTTTTAAATTCAATCAATGTAATGAAACAAGTTTTTTAGATGCTATATTAATCCTACTAGTGAAAATACACAGTCTAACATAGAGAACAATTAAAAATACAGACTAATTACAAATAATGATTAATGGTATAAAGGAAATTCAATTTTTCAGTTAAAAATTATGGAAAGTTCTCAATTCGAAGCGTTTCTTTCTTTTCTTGAATCGTTAAACAAAACGATGGCGGGTAGGTACATTCTTAAATTACATGCAGTGCTTACACGAACATTTTAACTTTTCACTCGCTTTAAGTTTTTTTTCGATTTCTCAACCAATTTTCGCATATCAAATATAACTTTTAACCTGTTTAGATACACCAAAAACGGAATCCACTTATTTGTCATCGACCACCCGCGCAGTCATTGTTATGACGCGCTATATGACTGACTATCTTCGCGGATCGGGTCAAAGAAAGGCTTTATATATTGAAAAAACTGATTGCTCAGTTTTGATCATTGATTGATTGATCAGATATTTCTATAACTGTCAACGAATGCGCATTGAAATGCTTACAAAAGCCATAACCAAATATATTTAAATAATAATGTGTAGGAAATATAAAATTTTTCCGTTAATCAATAAATGTACAAGTTATTTATTTTTTGATTGACATTTAGATAATATGTCTGTAGTTTTAATTATACATTAAATTTGATGTCTATGAAACACAACCTAATAAAATAAAAGATAATAAAATTAAACAATACCTAACAATAATTTTACAATATAGCCGCAAGCGCTACGTCCCGCAATTTTAAAATCTGTAATATCTTCGAAAATATTTTTTAAATCCTTTTGTGTAATGGACCATATAGATATATTATATTAAATCAACAATGTATTTAAGCTATTTAATTAGATTATAATTAATGCTGTATTGGTTAAAATTGGTTCGAAAATTAGCCATAATTTGTCGTAAAAAGTAAATGACAAAAAAATGTTGCTGTGGGTTACCCATAAAAGATAGACATATACCATCGCGGAGCTTTCTGTAGACCTTTTAATGTATACAAATAATTAATACATTATTTTGATAAATCTCGTAGGGTTCAGCCTGCGATTGCAATGTAAGCGGAAGAATATTGATAGTTAACGATATCACATTTAAAACATCAAAAATAACAGTATTTCTCCACTATATACTGGATATTGTTATTACTTATAAACCATCCTCTTGAATCACTCTATCTATTAAAAAAAACCACATCAAATTCCGTTTCGTAGTTTTAAAGATTTAAGCATACAAAGGGACATGGGGAAAGAGAAAGCGACTTTGTTTTACACTATGTAGTGATTCTACCTACTCGTACTTCTAGCTAATGAAAAAGAATGTTTCTTATATGGATGTGAATCTTGTGGATGTTGATGGCACATTCATATAAAAAATATACCTGAATGGAAATAGTGGAATAGCATAGCTAAATAATTTTTATTCTGATATTTCACTCGATGGAAATAGCAAACTCGAGCATAGATAAGTATATTACCTACGTCCATGATAGTTTTCATGAAAATAAACTAGTGATTGAAATATTAATATATTTTTTTAATTAGGTATTATATAATATAGTATTTTGATTTGTCTTAACAATTATTGACGTCCGCGTAGATAATATAAACAATACCGAATAAAGAAACTTTATATATATGTAGGTTTCTGGAATGATAAAAATGTTCGTCATCACACTAATATTATTAATGTGACAGTTTGTTTGTTTGGATATTTTACCGCCAATCACACTGAAACTACTGAACGGATTTTGATGAAATTTGGCATACTGCTGACTTAAGTGATAGGATACTTTTTATTACGATTAAATGCTCCCTCGGGATAAGACAGGAATCTTGATATCCGGACGGAGGAACGAGCGTCTAGTTTTTCATAATTTTGAAATGCAAAAATAATCATTTCAACTTAGTCATTGTAAGTTCGGAATTCAACTTGAAATACAAGAATAATTTGCTCTGAACTCGTAGGTATAAACGTTTATTTTAAAATCTAAAAACCTGTCTCAAAATATGACGATAGCGTGGACGTGACTTGATTTGACCATGAAAAAAAATGGTGTAATGGAAAAATGTTACATATTTGATATTAGCTTTATATCTTCAATAATCATCTGGGTTTCTCAGGCGTGGTTTTGACCGAGAATACAGTTTGAACTTGAATTATACCGTATGATAGGTGAAAGACGGCAAACTCACTGCTCTCTATCACAAAACGGATTTTTTTGAACTGGATTTATACCCTTTATTTATAATAGACACAACAGCTTAAATTTAACGCAACAAACGAAGTATTTGTAAAAAATGTCCTTACAATCGATTTCCTGGGCTCTTTTTCATTACTTATCAACAAATCGCGTCCACACAACACAAACTTAAGGATAGTAAAAAAATAAATATTTTAAAGAGCTTACAGCTGATTATCTTGATTCCGAGGTGAAACCAATAAGATTGGACTACATGTCGCCATAACAAGTTAAAATCTATTGAATCGGTTACGCAACAGATCCTATAATAACTACCACATAAACTTAAAACTAAATAATTTCTTAGACATTTTTGGATATAGCTTAGAGATAGATAAAGCTCAAACCGGTAACGCTTCTTAAAGCCACATCGTACGAACATACACTCAAAAACCTTATCCTCCTTTGCACAGTCGGATAAAAAAGTACCAACGGCAGGGTTCACGAAGCGCTCGCGCTGACCGGCCGGCGCCGACGGCATCTGGTAATGTTCAGTCTTATCTGGAGCCGCTGATCCAACCACTTCATAATTCTTTTCTCTTGAAAATACACTTTATGATACAACCAACCATAATTTAAAATAACGAAATGTAGTCTCTTATAACAATAATAAATAACATACAATACTCGCTACTTTATAATCAACTGGGTAATTTTACTTATTTATTCTGTATGTAGGTAGACAATATATTTTCTAATCAATACTTGTATAGTATTCAGTTCATTCAGAATCGAGTATATGTTATCTGTGGTAAATCCAAATAATAGTTCTCTTTCATAAAATACCTATACCGTCGAGCTACCTATACGAGTACCTATATCATATACAAAAACATACTTTACAAAATAAATACTGATATATAGGGAAAGTGAAACAGTTAAAGCTCTGGGTAGAGTCAAATGGAGGCATTGCCGGAGGCCAAGACTCACTTTTAGTGATTGCAATTGATCACTTGTAATGATTGTTCGTCTGAAGAAATTCATTCGATTAAAAACTTGACTACTTATACTTATTTAAAGTTCAGTACAGTGTCTATAAAAGAAAAACAATCACCATAGTTGAATTATTATTGTAATTATTATTGTAATTAACAAAAACATTTTATTTGTACATAATAATCTTTTTATGTGTATTTTATAATCAATCCATCACATTTCACATTTGATTTCTGGTCAATTTTGCAATCAAAAATATAAAATCTCTATTCATTTTTCAAATTTCCAGAAGTCTTAGCGAAGAGGAAAAGATGCCGTTTATAAAGGAAGCCGAGAAGTTGCGGAACAAACACAAAAAGGATCATCCCGAATACAAATATCAGCCTCGACGTCGGAAACCACCGCCGACATCCGCAACGCGGCTGAAGCGAGAAATATCGCCAGATAGATCTCAAATAGATTTCTCACGAATCGAAGTAGACGGTGCATTATTAGCGGACGGCCCTCCAGATGGCGCCGAATTAGATCAGTATCTAAAGCCGACACCGATTCCGGAGTACCACGAAATGCAGCCTCGCTATCCTCACAGCCTGTCCCACCACGTCCCTTCGCTCTACACCCCCGTACCTTCACACTTACACCCGCCGTGCACGGATTGGCAACACTACCCAGGCCATCCTTAATAAAATGCACCGACAGAACATAACCAACAGTTCATGTTATCTCCTAGAAATGTTTAAAAAATAGGTCACATCACGACACATGGACGTCTAGTGCTTATGGTTTTTTGTAAATATCATATCAACACATGGGTTTTGATCTTGTGCGTAGTAGCGCACGTGCAGTTAATCATAAACAAATATTTAAACTATGATCCTATTAATGATAATAATACGTTCTTATTTGATAAGCTTTTTCGAATTGATAGGTAATAAATTAATAACTACAGATATATTATAAGTCTAGTGAAAGAGGGTATTTTTCTAAATTTATACTAATTCTAGTTTCAATCTTGCACAAATTAATAAGAAACACAACAATAAATGTATAAAAAATAATAAGAATATTCAGGAAATACCTTTTTTTCTTCTATAAATACCGAACCGGTAGAAGTTAGAACATTTACGATATTACAAACTTCAATAATACATGTAAATAAGTAGTTGTAAGTATATGTCTATTCTATAATATAAGTATTGTAATTTTATCTATATTTTTTCGATAATTAGAAATAGATACAAAGCTAATAGATAACTTAGGTTATTCCATCAATTTCCAAAGTATACAATTGTAGAGTTTATAGGCAATATATGTTAGCGTATAGGTAAATTTATTATAAGTTACTCGGTCGTAAGTTGTTATTGTGATTAAATAGTGATAATTAAGTTGTTGTTATTATTTTTAATAAATATTTAAGCGTGAATTAAATTTCA
Organism: Zerene cesonia; assembly: GCF_012273895.1. Classification (NCBI taxonomy): domain Eukaryota; kingdom Metazoa; phylum Arthropoda; class Insecta; order Lepidoptera; family Pieridae; genus Zerene; species Zerene cesonia. Next base: position 3,945,260 of record NC_052108.1, read on the forward strand.
ATGTATTAATTCAATTAAATGTAACCCGATGAGAAGATTCGAGGCAATCTTCATGGTCTTATCATTGAAATTCAAATAATAATTTAATGAATCTTAAAAATATTTTAATGAATCTGTAAGTAAATTTTTTGTATGTTATTTTCAAACCCATTCTAAAATAAATCACTAGACATCAAGGATTAACAAAATAAAGTTAGAGCAGGCAATTCGACGAAAGAACATGAAGTATTTTATGTTATAAAAACCTTCAATAAATTTAGCTCTATAAAAATCAGTAAAGAAACTCTACATATATAGATATTATATTCATAAGATATATTTTATTAAAACCTTGACATAGGTGATATAATGGAATTAAGATTCTAGTAGCTAATGTTTTTTCTTGATTTCCTCGTATTCTGAGTACGACCTTAATTTCATAATAAAGATATCAAGCATATCATGGTCTATACTCTATGGCCTCGATGATACTGCGACCCCTGAACGATCGCTCCGCTTCCGGCCGGGTCGCGCCCGCCCGCCACAGAGCCTCCCTTGTCATCTTATCTTACATTATCTTGTATTTTCGCAACTGACGCTAATGAGGCTAATAAACGTATCGGTTTGTGCAATTATGATATGCGAGAATATATGTCGATTTGTCTCAACGTTTATAATATATCATCATAATTTGATGGCTAATATGATGTAGATTCTGAATGGAAATTTATACATAAAAACATACAAAAAGCTTTTACATTTACTTATTTTCAATTTATACTAGTACTATAAAGCTGAGTTGAGAAAGAGTTTGTTTGTTTGTTTGTATGTTTGGTTGAACGCGCTGATCTCAGTAACTACTGGTCCGATTTGAAAAATTATTTCAGTGAATATGTGATAGTCCATTAATTGAGGAAGGCTTTAAAACATTAGGTACTACATAGG
>NC_052108.1:3947183-3954274 GCF_012273895.1 Zerene cesonia
TACTGGTCCGATTTGAAAAATTATTTCAGTGAATATGTGATAGTCCATTAATTGAGGAAGGCTTTAAAACATTAGGTACTACATAGGTAAAACCACGGGGTACAGCTGTAACTTATATATAGGGGAATGCTTTGTGTATGCTTTTTTTTTTGTTATAGCGCGCAGCTGAGCTGCTGTTTCGCCTGATGGCAAGCGATCACCGCCGTCCATGATCATTCGCACAGGTAGTGCCCCTGCGAACGCACTACCCGCTATTAAGGTTGACACCTTATGATAAGGATAAGGAAAGGATTAGCGACCGGGAAGAAGGAATGAACTGGGAAGGGTACGGAAAATGAAGAAGGCCTCCGGCTCCCCCACTCACCGTACGAAACACAATAGAATGTTACTTCCCCAGTGCGAGCTAGCCCAATTCTAGCCGATGTATGCTCGACTTCCACATCAAAACTTTCATATGCTTGATATGATAGCAAAATTTTACTAGTTGGTAGAAGCTATAATACCTAAACGTAATTGTAAGACATCAAATTTGCAGGTCAATATCGTCGTAAGGTCAGTGATTCATAAATCTAATGGATACCTATGTAGACATAACGATAGTTTTATGAGTCACTATTGCTCAACATTTAAAAAATGTTTCCTTTTTGCTTTTTTTAAGCAAAGGCACATGCTCGTAGAGTCCGAAAATATTGCCATTTAAGTCAAGATAATAGAATAAAAACACAATAATGGATGCTGTTGTGAATATGTAATCGTGCATCATGGTCCGGGATATTAAGATTGAGTGCAAATGATGCGCGCGCGTGCTCCACCAACCCGGCTCGCGTTACACAGGCCGCGCCGCCTGATACTCTATACTAGCCAACTTTTTGCTACCACATGAGATATTAATTATTGGGGCGGAGGATAACAGCTCAATTTTACGCTTTAATATTTTATGTTTTTGTGTTATAATATTTCACTGTGTGGATTTCTGTTTATTTATATTTTCTGGGAATCAGCACAAATATCTGAATAATATCGACAATGCTTTTATTTTTAAAATTCTCATTCTAAAAAAATACGAATTATACAATGTACTTCAAGCAGGTTCTAGACGAAATTTTTCTAATTGTTTTAATACAATTGTGATCACAATTTATTACTACTATTATAAAAACTGACATAAAACGAAAGCTATTTCAATTTCATCAACACCTTACCAAGCGCTACTTAACTCGGGGCGTAAAGTTTGTTAATTAAATTAACCTACATTTCGCTAGAAGGCTCTACCTTCAAAATGATACGACAGCATGATACCTATCAAGATATAGCTATATAATTTGACAATAACAGTAGTAGATCAGCACTTTAGCATGTGGCTAAGTGTTTTAAAGCTCAAGTGGCGAGTAAACGACAGTTCGTGTGAAAGCAGCATCACCGGACATCAGCGTAAGATGAAACCGCTGCGTCTGGGAAGCATCGCTACGAAATCAAATCCAACAGTAAGTAGCAACATGTGTACAATACGCCTGAATCATTGCACTCCGTTGCGTCAGGAATTTGAGGGCAATGAACAATTATTGTTGTGAGCTTTCGAGAGCATAAGACATGCGTATATCAAAACCATAATGGGTAGTACTTCTTTGTGTGTGTTTAAAGGAATATTATAGATTTACAAAGACTATTAACGGATTCGAAACGCGATTTAGTCATTATATTACCTAGTCTCTGTGTACGTAGTACCATATTAATCTGGAAGCAAGTTAAAGAGAAGTATAATCACAGTCCCCGTCCTCGTCCTGAAGCTCTCTATAAAATGTATTATAATGCCGGTCAGTCATATTCACACGAATACGCAAAATCATATGTGCAGAATTACATTTGCAAATATTTTTTCCATATATGAGCTGTAACAATGTATGAAAATTGGGCCCAGTGTGGAGGCCCATGAGGGAAACATTCGTACATTACGCGAATGTTCTCATGTTTGACGTGCATTACAAACTTAACATATATATACACTTAACACACTGTAACTGTATTCTTTATCATATTAGTATAAATATTATATAGTACAATATTAGCATAGATAATATTAAAAACATTTTAAAAACCCTAGGTCGAGCAGGAATCTTAAATTCATTTTTATAAAGTCACACACTTATTATTGTTCATGTACATATATATCATTAGGGACTACTGAGACATAAACATGCAATTTGAATATCACAAAGAAATATTTTTTTTTATGAATTAGCTGCTTCACCATATAAATTAAACGATTCTGTTCAACTATGGGACTGAATTTAACTATCTAGCTGTATTATGTAACATTTAATGTACTGAATTATCTCATTCAGCCTACATGTACAGCTGCTGGCTAGTAAGATACTGCTTAAAAGTTAATGTTTTTTCATGACAGATTTTTATTGCCTTTACCATGTGTTTACCTTAGAGCGCTCATCTGACATCTGTCTTCTTTTATTGTCTATCGCCTTGCAAAATTGTCATATTTAAAATGACAGTGACAGTCCGAACTCCGAATGAATGAACTGTCAGTAATGACATTTGATTATTGTTATCGCTGTTTCTCAGGATCATCATTCTTTACTTTATTTAACATTATTTTGAGTTGAAATTTAATGGGTATTTATAAAAATTACGATACAATTTGTGAGAAATGTTTGAATGAGACTATTAATGGCCAACTTAACGAATGGCTGGATTCAGCTGGTAAGCAATTCGATAAGTTTTGATTGTGTTATCGAGTTCCAATTGGTCGGGTTCAATTTGTAATTTGTGGGCATAATTGTCTTCCTCTCGGTTTAATTGAGTCAAATTATCCATTTATTTATGCCATTGGGACCACTTGATTTAAATGGCTTTTTACTGGTAAAGTGAATGATTTTATTAAGTTATCATAATTTTATTCAGTTTAAATTTGGTGTCTTAACTATAAAATAATTTTATTCCCTAAGGTATCTGTCTGAAGGCTTCCAAGTAATTATTGAGAAGTCTAAAGAAGCAAAATGTTCTTTGAAAGATGTGCAATTGCGTTTCTTGTGCCCTGATGACTTGGAAGAGGTTTGTTTTTTATTTAATATTTTGTATTGTGATAAGATTGTAGTTACAGATTTTTATACACAGTTGAATGAATAATGTCTTTAAATTGAATTTAATTGAAAACATACAAAATAAAATTTTTTAAAATTTTATTTAACATACATTTATTTTCATACAAATGTAGTTCATTAATTTGATACCATATTGTATAATTTATTTCAGGTGAGAGCTTTATGTAGAGATTGGTTCCCAATAGAATACCCTCAGTCCTGGTATGAAGACATCACATCATCGGAGAGATTTTTTGCACTAGCAGCTGTATACAAAACTCAGATTATTGGGCTCATTGTAGCCGAGATCAAACCTTACCTTAAGTTGAACGCGGAAGACCGAGGAATACTGTCCAGATGGTTTGCGTCAAAAGATACCCTTGTGGCCTATATACTCTCCTTAGGTAATTTTTTTATTAATTACTAGAAACAGTTTTTTTAGAACTTTATAGGTTAGGTACCTTTACTTACTTAGTATATATTATATCACTTATACCAATACTTACTTAGTATATGTGTAATTTTAGCATGCTTAACTAACAATTAAATTGATTTGTTGTGTGCATTTTCTTTTCAAATTCAAATTTGCTATAATTATCACTATAATATGTTCATGTGTTTGATCATGGTAACATTATTTCTGAACTATTATTAATTATAAGTATTATTTAATGTAAACATTGTCATTATTGATGACTTATTTAATAATAGTGAAGTTTATTTTAAATATAAATCTTATCTTACTCATAAAATAATGTGAAAGTTTGTGAGGATGTATGTATGTATGTTTTTTTGTTCTTCTTCTACGCGAAAACCAATGAACAAATGAAAAGCTTTTATATATAGGAATAACATATAAGCTATAGATATACTTGCTGTGAACCCACAAGGCACAGCTAATATTATTTTGAGTTGTTTGTTGTTTCAGTTGAGTTGAGTTGAGGTACCTAATACCATAAACATAATTGTTTACTCAAACATTGTGAATCTAGGCTATACTATCTCAGTTTCTAACAATAGGTCATAAGAAACAGCTTTATTGCAAGTGTCATTTGGTAAATGCTTGTAAAATTGAAGATCATAAACATCTTACCATATTTCACATGAAAGACAAACAAATTGAAATCCAAGAATAACGCAATATCTGACATTTTTTAATAGTAAACAGTTATTGTCCATCAATTTAAACATGATCTACTCAGTGTGCTTGGCATCATTCAAAATTTTTTATTACATTTTAGAATAGGTTTTTTGTGTCTTGTTAATGTAAAATATATATTTTACCCGATATAAATTACACTTTTTGTTTTTTCTCACTTGTTCTCAAATTTGTCAAAATGAGTTGAACTGTATTTTGTGATTAAATGAAATAATATAAAAAATCACAATAATTATAAGAAAAAAACTGATACTGATAATTGGCATTAAAAGCTTCCTTATCTCCTAATTGAGGGGAAAAAATTGATTTGAAATGTTGATATTAGATATCGTAAAATCAATTAGTCTTTACTTCTTCAGTCACAATTAGTGATATGGTTTCATTCATGATTTAATAATACTGTGTTCACAAATTTGTTTCTTAAACACCCTTTAGGTGAATTATTTCATTTTCATAAACACGAAAAATTATTCACGATAATGTTTCTATATTCTGTTCTAATATTCTCAGAAAAAATTAAAAATGAGCCATCAAATTTCCCATATTTTGATGATGCGCGTGAGGTTTAACGTGTCGTAGACACTTTGCAAAGAAAATTCTCACAAAATGACGTCCAGTCCATTCAATTGTATGGGTGTGATTCGATACCTGTCTGTATTGAAAACGAGTCTTCATAGTAAAAGTTTATAAGGATTTTTGATATTGAATTAATTGAGTTTCATTATATGTTGCCACTAACCAGATAGCAAGAAGAAAGATAAATAGAAAAAATAGAAGCGGCAATTATGGTTCAGTAATTTTTTATTTAGCCACATTCTATCGAAATCAATTTATAAAACATGCATCATTCGTTCTCAGGTGTAGTCCGTTCGCATCGGCGGTCTGGTGTCGCGACGATGCTACTCGACGTGTTACTGAACCACTTGGCGGGTCCCGTGCCGCAGCCGCCGCACGAACATCGGGTTAAAGCTATATTTTTGCACGTGTTGACTACTAATAAAGAAGCAATATTGTTTTACGAAAAAAGAAGGTAAGCTTTTTGTGTATAAGTTTGAGATTCTGTGTTTTTTTATGGGGAAAATTGGATTTTGATTTAGAAAAACGATAGATCGTGCAACCGAGTCAATAACTTACGCAAGGTAGTATTGCGATCACCATATATAATAACAAAATCTATAATATTATAAAGCTGAAGAGTTTGTTTGAACGCACTAATCTCAGGAACTACTGGTCCGATTTGAAAAATTCTCTCAGTGTTAGATAGCCCATTTATTGAGGAAGGCTGTAGGCTATATATGTACCACGGGCGAATCCGGGGTGGACCGCTAGTATAAAATAAAACTATTGTAGTACTTCTGCAAATGTGTTGCCCGCGTTTCAATGGTAATAGATTGAAAGAATTGACAACGGAAATAAAGGACAAGTGAGAAATAATGAATGGGCAACAAATACAGTTCCAAGATTGTCATAATTGTTAAATGAGTTTGCTTCTCATGATGTCACATTAACGTACAAATGAATGCCGTAATACACTATGTAATCGAAGAATTGGTACAACAACCTTTAATGATTAATTAATAAATAAAATAGATAGTAGTATCCTATTAGCCGCTCTTCCCGCCTTCGCCCGGATTTACGCCCGGGATAAAAACAAAAAAAAGTTCACACAAATTTATAACTCAGGAATAATTTTCCTTTCTGTTGTTGAAAGAATTTTTTCAAATCAACTACGCTCCGAAACTACTCGACAGTTTTAGAGCCTATTCTTTGGAAACAAATACACAGACACAAGTAAACTTTTACACTTTAAGTGGTTTAAAACTAGTTGTTGCCCACTTGCGCAGTTGAACTCGAAGATAACCTGAAATAAGACAGTATTATGTGTCAAGTGGAAGTGTGTGGGATGGGTTTTTATTGATTTAATCTATTATTAGGATTCTGCGCTCTTCTATATAAACTTAAAGTGTGCCAATTTTCGTTCTCCTCCGTCCACCAAATTTTCTTAAAAAAGGGCCATAAAAATTTGCATTGCTTATTGATAAAAAAAAAGGTTTCATCAGCTATTGCTGACCTGCATTCGTTCAATCGGGACCTGAATTCCATCCTTTATGTAATCTTAAAATATACAATGTCGACGAGTAAAATGAATCCGCCCCATACAACGGAATTTAATTAATGGTTTTTTTTTTCACTAAAATAATACCAACCTGTTATTTTTTCAGGTTTCGTCTACACTCATTCTTGCCATACTACTACTTAATAGAAGGACTGCTTAAAGACGGGTTCACATATGTCTACTATGTGAACGGTGGTCATGCACCCTGGGGCCTTTACGATTACGTCAAATATGTGGCATCAGCGGCGTGGAGGGGCGGAGGCCTGTACCCGTGGTTGTGGGGGAAATTACGCACCGGGCTCACCATAGCGTGGCATAGATAGTTAAATGACAATATGTGTGTTTGTTAGTGATGGAAAACGATTCTATGTCAACTTATCAGACCATAGACAAGATTTGGAATGACTGGCAGGTTAGTTGTAAATAAATATAAGTATAAAAAGCTGAATGTGGTATAATGGTTGCGATGTTTTCATCACAATTTGACGAACGATCAATAATGAGACTTTTTTTCATTGGTCAAAGAGGCTATTCATTACTTTGATTTTATTATGCGCAGTATTAAAAACGACAAACGGATGTGAATTAAATACATCGTGCAGACATAATTCTTCTAAAGCTCTATCCCCCATGCTGTCTTTTTTCGCGCAATCCTTGAAGAATCCATAACTCTGCACTGAAATCTTTTTTGACATATCTCTCACATTTTTTTACGGATTAT
>NC_052108.1:3955274-3958835 GCF_012273895.1 Zerene cesonia
TCAATGCAATTCTTCAAACTAGTCGAAAATATTATAATTTGATTTTTATGATGCATGTGATGCAGTACATAACAGTAATATTTATTTATTTTACTGTAAGTTTTAATTTGGAATTGCATTCAGTTCATTCAATGTTATACCGATATCAAACAAAAATTCTATGAATACTTATTTGTATGCACTTGATTCATGATATCATAGAATGCTATCTTATCGTTAGTTTATAGACATAAAGATTAACGGTACAAGGTAATTAAAAATCTAAATTGCAACAATACGGTAAAGCAGCTTTACATTTATAAGAAAAAAAAACAAATGTGTCGTGATAGGATCATTATATTATTTTGCGCGTATTTATATTAAAATCGATATCATTAATCATTATAAGAACAAAGCCACTGCCAGAATAAGAGCTAGTTATTGGTAGAATACTTGTTTTATCGTCATTACATTTAGATATACATGATTCCGAACAACCTTGTTTTCTTTTGTTTTGCACTGACCTACACACATGCCATCATTATAAAAATTTACGATCTTATGTTCAATTATAGTTAATTTTTATAAAATACATCCCAACTGGATATGCATTTTCATAAATATAATTTTGTATCAACTACAAAATTAAATGCTTTTTCAAAAATGTAATTCGCATAAGTCTATTTTTGTTGCAGAATGATCGCAAATTATTTGTATGCCTATAGAAACAGATGACGTTAGTTGATTAAGTAATATGATAAAATAAATTGCAATATCATTTTGTTGCATAATTACTATTATGTTACAAAATGATGTTGTGACAAGCGTGCCATGAATATAAACCCAGAATGTCAAGTAAGGTGCCTGTGTGTTCACATTAACGAATAACTATTGAATAAATTTGTACCGACTAGTGCATTATTACATATAATATTAAATAGACAAGTTTTAAGGGAGAATATAAAAATAATATTTTACATTTTGTCTAAAATTTTTAAAGGGATTTCAATGGAAATGCGTAGGTACTTCCCGCAATTACTCTTCAACTAAGTATTATATTTTTAATAAATTATTTTAATTAAAAAATTAAAATGTAATCGTATTTCCAACGTTACAATTCGTCAAATTTTAACATGTGACAATTTACAAGGACGTGTAGAAGGTATCATTATAAGATGAGATTTCATGACGGATTTTTCATAACATTATTTACTCATTTGAAACCAAAGCCATCCTTTGATATATTTCAAACTGAACATATTTTAGTCTTAAGTATTTAAGGAAATTATTTTAGTTTTAATTGACAGTTATAAAATAGTATTATTTTATAATGCGTGCTTTTTACATTATTTTATGTATTATTTATGACAAGTTTATTAAAAATTCTATGTATTTCATTTGATGATATTATGATATCTTTATGTTACTGACATGTTGTTGTACGTACCTAATACTATTCTATTACAAGTTTCGACACTGTAACTCTTCCAAATAAATATCATTGTTGACAAATCCTGGATGTTTTTTTTTCTGGTTACCTACCCAACAATTTTTATATTTTCGCGTAAAAGAGAATTTAAATTCTTTAGAATATTTGAGAATATATCTGATTTCTTTTAAGCTTAAGCATTAAGAAATGCAGCCGTTTGTATGTGGAGGAAGTAAAAGTGACATTTACGAATTCTTATGACGGAACAGATATTCTGGAAAATCAGAGGGTTTTTTTTTATTTTAACCGCCAACATTCATTTAGACCATTTGACAGCACTTTCCTATCAAACACGAAAATAATCACGTCAATGAAAACCCACGGTATTATCGTGTAAGAAAAACCGATAGAAAATCAGTCGAATTGACAACTTTCTTCGTTATTAGAAACGTTGGATAAAAACTTCAGGAAAGACATTGGTTGCATAATAATACGCAAAATAATCTATAACAACTTCAGAAAATCTTTAATTTTTTTAATAATTGCTTTTCTTTCATCAACTATGCTGTACAAACTATATCGCTTAAATTAGAATTAGCAATTAATAATTGCACGTAAAAAACTTAACAAGTAGGTACTTTCAACTTTTCGATTGGAATGAACAATTATTACAATAAGTAATATATAATTTACAATATTTATAATCCTACAAAATGAAATTCATCTATCAACAAGCAGTCACAATCGCCCAATGATATGTTAATTTTTTTATGTATTTTTAATTTTATTGCATTCTAACTTTATTTTTATTAAGAAATCTATAGCGTACGCGTTCAGGGGTACGGCATTTATCACTACGCGTTCAAATATTGGGGCCGTGGGCATGAAGAGCAGGGCGTGCTAATCGATTATAATAATATTTTTCTACGACACAAGATTGCTTCTTTCAGTGCCGCCTTTGTGGTTATGGCCCTTGAAGTCTTTGAGGCGAATAGGCGATGACTCGCTACCGGAGTCGCCCTGCAACAAAAAAATTAAGATTACAGTATGTTTTATATCTAAATATATTTTCGAATAGGTATAATAAATAAAGCATATTTGATTTTGAATTATAACATACAATTTAGTCTTATTTGTTTTATTAAATAGCGAAAACATAATTACGTACATTTGCACCAAGCGAGGTGGTCTCTTGCAGGAGCAGTTCGCTGTCGGTGCCGCGAGATTCCTTGTTCTTAAGAATAGATCGAGATCTGGAGTCGCTCTCATGCGGCCAGCCGCCGCTCCCGCGCTTATTGCCATTTTTTCCTTTAAATATTATAAAATTGATATTGGTGTATCAGAATAAGTATTATGTTATTATTATTTTAAGTGGATAAACATAGTTGTTTATCTACAATAGCGGTGGAAAAATAAATAACAATCTATTTTCTACAACCCCGGCGCTAATAGCGCGAAGCACGTACCAAACAGAATGTGGTGATTGATAATCCTCGTCGCTATTCCGCGAGGTGGTTTCTTCTCCTCCTCTTGCCACTCCTAAAACATTTTAATTCGTCAACAACTACGTTACGAAAGCCAGATCTGCAGTACAAAAAAAAAGTATAGATAGAAAGATATAGAAGAAGTATATTAATCATAGGCACATGCGGGTAACGAAGAGGACAATGTTATATCATGTGACTACACGTGCAAACATACGAAGGACGATACAAACATCAATTTCATGACAAAAGCGAAAAATTTGTACCCCATTGCCAATACTGTCTTAGTCGGTATGTTTGAACGCCATCGTTGTCTTCGTTCTCAGAGGGCCAGCGAAAGCGACTGACCTGTTGAAATCTTGCTTTTCTATGTTTGGGCTTGGTGTCGTCGGCCGCTGGCGTTTCTTCGAGCGGCTGAAGACTGGAGCGAGAGGCGTCCAGCGGCCGCGCGCAAGCCTCGGCCGAGGTGCCCGCTACGGTTCCTACTGCGCCGAGACTTCCCCGCGAGCCCCGCGGCGAAGTCTCGCCCTGCGAATCTTTCGCACACAATACGCTCCCATCCCCAGACGCGCTCTTGCGCACCCCCACAAAATCGGGCGGCACTCCCCCGCCCACCCCGACCCCCGCGCCGCCGCCGCCGCTACCGTCCAGAGGATTCACATACAAGTT